>NC_049994.1:17741587-17746352 GCF_000003815.2 Branchiostoma floridae | reverse complement strand
TGTCCCAATACCTCTTCAGGACAGTACTATTGATAGGTGACAGTGATTACATCTCTCACCTGTGCGTTGTGAGCTGTTAGAGACACCTGGCGGTGTGGGGACAGAACTGCAGCATCCAGGGGTCCAAGTGGTAACGGTGGAACCCACCGTCTCTGCCGGCTGTAGGTATTTGATTATTTGACATGGGATCATCAGAATGAACTATCTAAACTCTGTCAAAATATCAAAAGTTGTGTGTCCCTGTCGACGAAATGTTTTTGACACAACAATAGGCAGCATGTATATGTCTCCAAAGGCGGCCCGCCGCCTATTTTTGCGTCAAGAAAACTTTTTTGAACAAGCAAGCATACAAAAAGATGATTAAATTCATAAAGTCACCTAAAAATATGAAAGGTATACAAAGATAATCACATGTTGTAAACAAACATCCAAAATAACCATGACGTCATGTTGAATCCTGTTCTAATAATAAAGCAATATTTTGTCAAATCAAATCTACTTATGGCATTAAATATCGTGAGATCAACTATGTTTAAGCAAAGAAAAGCTAATTTTAATCAAAAGTGTAAGATAATCCATCATATCAAGAGCATTCATTGATGTTTATCTCTTCAAACGGAACTGTTTAAATGAGAAAAAATAAAAGTGATGGTCAACAAAGCCAAAATGAGAAAAGGCTTAAGTCAGAAGGATACCGCTGGTTGGTCGATATTGAAAAGTAACCAGAGAAAGACTCCGCCAACGATGCACGACACAAGGACCGTCACAGCTGAGCACACCATCAGGCGCGAACATGCTGAAAAATTTGACATAGCAGCAATTGGATTGAAAGCAAATCGATTGGGTATGGTGTTGAGAGGTGAAAACATCTTAAAATATATATGAGAAGTACTATACCAAAATTTGGATATCTAGACCTTGCCTAGAACTAAATTTGACATAGCTTCACAAACAGTACCTGATTACTAGTACCTGAAATATGCTGACACAGCAATGCTAACTATTCACAAGGAAGGGATACCGTGAATAATTTGCTTTCATTTGTGTGGAATACTGCAAACTGGATAATTCAATTGTTATCATAGTGAATACTTTAATTATTTACCGCAGTATTTCAAACCAAGCTTACAGACATACAAACGTTATAAATGTCAAACATGTGAGCCATGTTCTGTTTGTTTTAAATCAGGTGGCACGGAAAGTAACCAAATTTTAAGAAACATAGACACATCTTACCGCAAGCTGAAGGATGCTGAGCGTTTGGCGCGTTTATCGGATTTGGATGAAGCACGTTCGGGACATGTTGCCTTTCATCACTGACAAGACCAGGAGGATTTCCGTCATTGCTCAATGGGTTGGTCACGACATCATTGTTGATGCCATCTGAGGCCGCTGGCACACGGTCGGTTGCCTGTATAGCAGGCTCGTCGTATCTGACTGCATATGGTTGAATGTAGGGGTCGCTATCATTGTTAGCTGACTCGACAGTTTCTTTTTGGTATCTAACAGCATAGGGCCGGGCGACATCACAGCTAGCTGACTCGACGACAGACTTTTTCAAGGGTTTAAGACACTTAACAGCATATGGCCGGAGGCGGGGATTGTTCCCAATGTTTGCTGTTTCAACGACACTTTCCTCATCACCACCCTGCAGTTTCGTAACAGCATACGGCTGAAGACGCTGATTGCCATCGCTGTTAGCTGGTATAAAGGTGACTTCATCACCCTGCTGACGTGTCTCAGCTGATGACTGTGAGCAGGGGTTGTCATCACTATTACTTGACTTGGAGGCAAGTCCAGGGCTGACGTTTAGCTCCGTGGTGGTTTGCAGGTACATCTGGTTAGGGTTAACTTCGTTTGAAGAAGGGTTCATGGTGCTTTGTGTGTACATTGGGTTGGGATTGTCTTCGTTTGACGAGGGGTTCATGGTGCTTTCTGTGTACATTGGATTATAAGTAGTAGCGTCGTTTGGGTTCATGGCACTTTCTGTGTACATCGGGTTAGGAGTAACGTCGTTTGGAGGAGGGTCCTTGGAGCTTTGTGTGTACATTGGGTTTGGATCCCGGGTTTCTGTATGCGCGGTACTATCATTTTGAATGAAAATTGAAGTATCAGAATCATTCTCAGATGCGCCACACCCTGCCAAGTTCAAGTCGTCATTGTGGCTACTGTTGGACGCTACTATTGTTGCCACTGTTGTCGTCTCGTAAGTAATATGATCAAGGCATATGTAGGCAATAGCGTACGTGTCACAGTTATCACGAGGGCTAATACCGATTGTTTGTCTGTTCTCAGCTGCAGCATCGCTCTCGGTAGACAGTTGTTCATCAGGGATGTGGAGATCGATATCTTCGTCGGGTTGTCTGGGGAGAGGTTGCACAGCTTCTGTGCCTAGATTTGTTGCACTGTCGCTTAATGAGTCTTTTCTGACGACGTTTGGCATTTTGTCGGAATGGCAGTCTTCAGTCATGGCTCAGATACTTGACGATACTTACTTATGCGATGTACGGATGAAGTACCTGCCTGAAATCAGACAGCCCCAGTTCCGTGGTCTTTTCCCAAAGTGTCAAACCTTCCGTTACTGGACTTCTCTTACTTTCACTTCATTGATTATCACGCGCGTTGTACACTGAAATCTTAAATGGCTATGTGCACTGTACAGTCTGAGTTTCACCGCCCACTGAAAACAAAGCTCTATGTCGTCACTAGGTTGACAAGAACAATTCATCTTTATGTAGATAAAGCAGCACACGAGTCATCTGATGATACCAGACAATCTATATCAGTGCTGAGGTCTAAAGTACATTTTTACAGGCTGCTGGAGTAGCTAATATGTTTTTCTTTCTTCAAGTTATATGAAGATTTATCCTCTACTGACATGCTATACGTTTCTTGACTAATTTGAGGTTGTGTAGTCATTAAATTCCCATTCTTTTTTTGTGTGGAAGTATATGCTAGCGAGAACATTTAGTGAATGGAACATCGACTGTGTGCATGCGATTATGGTGTACACATTATAATGTGTTGGTAAAACTGCGCTATTGGATTGTTCATTTGTGGATTTATAGAAGATAACAACATGAAAATGCCCTAAGAATAGTGCATACAAATGAGTTTCTACTGCGTATTGGTGCGAACAAATATCCTATAAATTCTTATTAACTGGCAAATTATCTTGATAGCTGTCATTTGTTCTAAGTGACATAATCTATCTTCAACGAGAAGAACAGATATTGTGCTATTTTGTACTTACGGTGAGGCTTCTGGAATCGGCTCGCACTCAGCTGTACAACTGATCATGAGACTCGCTCAGGGCCGAGACATAATATGTGTAGGCGTCCAAAAATATTGAATAAACAAATTTGGTGTTCAACATTGTGGTCTCAAAAGAGGGTACATAATAATGGTCAAAAGATTTGAGGATATCTTTTATTAGTTAGATGAAACATTTACAAACTCAAGAAAGGTGGTGTCGTGTGGACAAATACAAAATATGTCTCCATAAATTGAGACCTCACATTACGTTGAGCTTCCCTCCCCTGGGAATGAGTAAAGTAGACCCGCCCAACTTCTTCGTCTGTAGACGTGGGATGAAGTTTGGGAGTTGGTAGAATGACTAATGATTTATACATATTCATGTAACGTTATGGTTCAACTTCATGTAGACACCCACGTACTTTCCATAGACTACATGATGTAGAACTAAATAGCGTGGGTAGCTTGTTGCTATGGTAAGTTCATCCAGTTTCTTGTTGTTTAGCTATAGTGTTGCAAGACTCTTTGTCTGCTGGATAGAGTTGCTATCAGGTCAGATTCCCATCAAACCTGTTGATAAGAGAATGAATCATCCTAGAGTAAGTTAAGATCTTTCTCACATCTTAAGGTGTAGATGGTGGTGTCTATCTCCGGTTCTATAGATCTTGGGCGACAGAGTTAGGCAGGCAATACGATTCAAAAGGGGAATTATTCCACATAGTTCTAGTCTACATTTGGATTATTTTGACAGATTTCACGTGGACTAAGAGGTATCATATTGCACCAGTCTTTGGTAATGTATATCGTATTTAACCCTCATCCCAACGTATGAGGAACCTTTGTACCCTATGAGTATACCTGTATGTGGCATATTGGCCAAACAGCAAGATAGAAAACGTCCTACAGAGAGTCTGTTTCTATGTTTCACAACTTGTCTTTTACGGGAATGACCCATTGCTGTGAAATTCATACCAGAAATTTCTGTGTAGGTTTTGAAGGTTTCCCATCCCTGAGGGTCGAGGACTATGGTGATATCTGGCTCTCTCATTCCCTTTTGTCTCTGGCATTTCATCCGACTTTATATCTGTATATATATATATATATATAGAGAGAGAGAGAGAGAGAGAGAGAGAGAGATTATTAAAAAGCCACTTGTTTCTTTAGAATTGTCTACATTTTTATTCACATTTCTCATAACACTCATCAGACACAGTCAACACAATTTGAAAGCTTAACACCAGGTTAGATCTATGTTTTCTCTTGAATTTAATATTAATGGAACAAGCTTCCTCTTAATTTCTTCTTTAGTTATTATATTTTAAACTTTTCAAAACCATTTGCCTTCAAATTATAGTTAGTGTGATCAAAAGATATAAGTATCTTCAGCGACCTATTGTGTCGTTATCGTGAAGTAAACAAAAATGTAGATAACCTTTGATTTCACACCTAGAAAAGACAGATGATATAAAGATAAACTATTTTTAAGAAAAAAACCCATACTACAATGTAC
>NC_049994.1:17723781-17737631 GCF_000003815.2 Branchiostoma floridae | reverse complement strand
AGACTGGACTCGTTCGGCGCTTGCGTCAGTGACAAATATCTCATTGTCAGCAGACACAGCCACCCCGAAATTATTAATAAATTTTCCAGGTTTTCTTCCTGGCCCACCAAAGGTGATCGTCTCCAACTTTTTGTCATTATTCTCTGCAAGAAGTAATAAAACCAGTAAAAGCTTGATACATTTGATTACACCCTTACTTATGTTTTCCGCCGCATCAGATGCAACCATATACATGTAATATACATTATGCCGATGACATGGACAGTCCCAGACAGGCAAATAACGACGAACAGGAAAGAAAATAGGATAGCTTACCAGGACAAAGTATGTACTTGTTTTATTATAGCACTGGCACTGACTACTGCAATGTGCTGGTTAGCTAGAGACTAATCTATTTAGGGATTCCTCTGCCGCGACAGCTGAGATTAGAGAATTAATCGCTCTACCCTTACTTCATTTATCTTTTATTTTCTCTCATGTTCTTTTTATCCAGGGTTGCCAAGATGAGCTTTGTAACCTATGACATAAGTGTTATAAAGTCTCCTGCCACTAATGTCCAAAGTTGAACCCCTCATACAAACACTCCGGACGAAGTTTCTAGCTAGTCTCACCTTTAAGCTGTGAGTTTTTGGACACTGCCCGAGGTGTGGGGAAAGAACTGCTGCAGCGCGTCGGGCTAGACGTTAAGGTAGAAGCCACAGTCGCTCTCAGCTGTGGATAGCTTTCTGCAATAGATGATAATATCGTACCAGGAATGATGATGATGGCTGTATCTTCGCTTGAGACGATCGGTGGTAAGGTATATATAAAATTATTCACATGTAACAGTTACCAAGAATATGCACATTTTAAATCACTATCTGCTTCACTCGTGTGAAGTTGACGATTTGACGATAAAGGTTTTTGTAATTTTATTACAAGGACATCTTCAGCTACGGCAATGTCATGAAGTTTCGGTGTATTTTTTTTCATGTAACCCTGAATACATTTCTAACACAGAAAAACAAACCATCTGAAACAGATATCAAGCTAAAGCAAATGACATGAAAGGCATTCTGACGTACGCAACGCGTCAAAGGTCGGATGAATCGAGCTTACTGAAATAATGTTCAGTCTAACAGTTCTACTAACTACTACTACTACTAACAGTTCAATATCTAGACAATATCTAATGAGGGGAACTGTCCAAGTTTAACCCATTATACTAACACAGGCAGATGCAAAGTTCGTACTAGTCTCACCTTCACGCTATGAGCTGTTGGACACTGCCGACGTTGTGGGGACAGAACTGTAGAATACAGTCGCAGTAGCTACAATCGTATTCGAAGGTAGATATTTGTCTGCAATAGATAATAAAATCGTATCAGAAAAAGTCCATTTGTTATATGTTTGGGGTCAGAGGAGGACAATGTGGTAATCAAAGTAGTAACTTATGCACTCGAATTCGTAACTTACTTTGACCACATAGGGGATGAGCTTCGAACTCAGAACCTCTAGCTCTAGCCTCTAGCCTAACGCACTAAAACTTACGCCACACACGACGCCAATAGAACATTTAGAACACTTATTGTTAAGTACCTACCTTAAATATCACGTGAGGTGTAACATTTTGTACCTTTGTCATAAAGCCCTCTTCAGGACAGTGCTATGTACAGGTGACAGTGATTATACCTCACCTGTGCGCTGTGAGCTGTTAGAGACACCTGGTGGTGTGGGGACAGAACTACAGCATCCAGGAGTACCAGGGGTAACGGTGGAACCCAGCGTCGCTGTCGGCTCTAGCTGTCGGATTAACTGGCATGGGATCATAAGAATGACTATCTAAACTCTGAAAAATTTGCCAAAAAAATAGCAAAAGTTGTGTGTCCCTGTCGACGACAATGGTGACACGCGGACAGGGCGGAGGTCACGTCGCCTATTGTTGTGCCGAGACAACTTCTTTCAACAAGCAAACATACAAAAATTTTATTAAATCCGTACAGTCACCTTCAAAATATGAAATATATATACAAACATCCAAAATAGCCGTGATATCATGTTGAAGCCGCTTTTAATAACAAAGCAATATATTGTCCAATCAAATCTGCTTATGGTATCAAATATCGTGAAATCGATGGTGTTTGAGAAAAAAAATCATACAAGATCATCTCATCAAAGTTGAACTTTTTAGATAGAACAGTTCAAATAAGAAAAACAAAACAAATAAAAGTAATGGTAAACAAAGCCATGTCGAGACAGAAGGATACCTCTGGTGGGTCGATATTGTGAAATAACCAGAGAAAGACTCCGCCAACGATGCACGACACAAGGACCGTCACAATTGAGCACACCATCAGGCGAGAACATTCTGAAAATATGCACATTGCAGCAATTTAGTTGAAAGCAAATCGATTGACAGTGGTGTTGAGGGGGGAAAATCATCTTAAAAGACATATAATGAAGAAGAGTACTATAACAAAGAAAACTAAATAATATTTCTTTCCAGAAGCTGTATATCTAGACCTTGCCTAGAACTAAATTTGACATAGCTTCACTAACAGTCTGATTACTAGTACATGAAATATGCTGACACAGTGATACTAACTGTTTCACAAAGAAGGGTTGCCGTGAATGATTTGTTTCCATTTGTGTGTAATACTGAAGCTGGATAATTCAATTGTAATCATAGTGTTTATTGTGATTTTTCACCGTACTATTTTTAAATCCAAACATATTCTAGTTCAGACACAAAACAATCTATCCTAATCTTGTCACAAGCCTCGAAATCAGTAATGATTAAAACAACTTCAACATTTTCCTTTTCATTGATTATCTTAGTGTCAGAGCCATATTTTGCTTTCTTAAAATTAAGTGGCGCGGTAAGTAACGAAATTGTAATTAGACGCATCTTACCGCAAGCTGCAGGATGCTGAACGTTTGGCACGTACATCGGATTTGGATTAAGCGCATTCGGGACATGTTGCCTTTCCTCACTGACAACATCAGGAGTATTTGGATCATTGCTCGATGGGTTAGTCAAGACATCATTGTTGATGCTATCTGAGGCCGCTGGCTCACAGTCGGGAGCCCCGTTAGGAGATTCGTCGTCTTTCTGGTATCCAACAGCATATGGTTGGATGTAGGGATCGCTATCATTGTTAGCTGATTCAGCGATTTCTTCTTGGTATTTAACAGCATGGGGCTGGGTGACATCACAGCTAGCTGACTCGACGACAGATTTTCTAAAAGGTCTAAGACACCTAACAGCATATGGCCGGAGGCGGGGATTGTTCCCAATGTTTGATCTCTCAAAGTCGCCCTGCTGTTGTGAAGCTGCATCTTCCAGACGTGTAGCTGGAGATGGCTGAGTGCCATCACTGTTATTTGAGCTAAAGGTTTGCCCAGGGCCGACATCTCCCTTACATATGTATGCAATTGCGTAAGTATCTGAATCACCAGGACTGATGTTGATCGCTTGTCCGTTCTCGTCTTTGTGGTCATTTCCCTCACATTTACCAGTAGAGATTTGGGGATTGTCGTTTGATTTTGAGGCGGGTCCAGGGCTGACGTTTGGCCCCATGGTGCTTGGCAGGTACATCGGATTAGGGTTAACGTCGTTTGGGGGAGGGTCCATGGTGCTTTGTGTGTACGTTGGGTTAGGATTATCTTCGTTTGACGAAGGGTCCATGGTGCTTTCTGTGTACATTGGGTTACGATAATCTTCGTTTGACGAGGGGTCCATTATGCTTTCTGTGTACATTGGATTAGTAGTAGCGTCGTTTGGGTTCATGACACTTTCTGTGTACATCGGGTTAGGAGTAACGTCGTTTGGAGGAGGGCCCACGGTGCTTTGTGTGTACATCGGGTTTGGATCCCGGGTTTCTGTGTGCGCGGTACTATCATTTCTGATGAAAACTGAAGTATCAGAATCATTCTCAGATGCGCCACAACCTGCCAAGTTCAAGTCGTCATTGTGGCTACTGTTGGACGCTACTATTGTTGCCACTGTTGTCGTCTCGTAAGTAATATGATCATGGCATATGTAGGCAATAGCGTACGTATCAAGAACACCAGGGCTGATATCGATTGTTTGTCTGTTCTCAGCTGCAGCATCGCTCTTGATAGACAGTTGTTCATCAGGGATGTGGAGATCGATATCTTCGTCGGGTTGTCTGGGGATAGGTTGCACAGCTTCTGTGCCTGGATTTGTTATACTGTCGCTTAAGAATTCTTTTTCGACGACGTTTGGCACGGCGTCGGACTGGCTGTCTTCGGCCATGGCTCAGACAATTGACGATACTAACTTATGTGATGTAAGGATGTGGTATCTGCCTGTCACATCAAACAGCCCTAGTTCTGTGGTCTTTTTCCAAAGTGTCAAACCTTCCCGTTACTCCACGTCTTTTTACTTTCACTTCATTGATTATCACGGGCGCCGTGCACTTGAATCTTAAATGGCTATGTGCACCGTACAGTCTGATTTTCACCGCCCACTGAAAACAAAGCTCTATGTCGTCAACGGGCAGACAAAAACATTTAATCTCTATGTAGATAAAACAACCCACGTGTCAACCTTTGATACCAGACAATGTATGTCAGTGTTACGATCTGAAGCACATGTTGTGCCGGCTGCGGGTGTAGCTGCCATGTTGCTCTTACTTATAGTTCATTTAACGATCAATTCTATACTGACATGCCACATGTTTCTTGACTAACTTGAGGTTGTGTAGTCTTTAAATTCCTCTTCTTTTTTGTGTGGAATTGTATATTATCGAGAACATTTAGTGAATGGAACATCGACTGTTTGGACGCGATTATGAATAATGTGTTGGTAAAACTGCGCTAAATCTATTTGTGGTCCTACAGAAGATCAGATACAGCTACATGATGTTAACAATTTGTAACATTGAGTCATTCATGAAGGGAAAACAGCATGTACGTGCCCTAAGAATAGTACATACAAATGTATTTCTACTGCGTATTGGTAAGAACAAATTTCCTATAAATTGGCATCTTATAAACAGGAACATTATCTGAAAGTTGTCATTTGTTCTAAGTGAGAGAATCTATCTGCAACGAGAAGAACAGATATTGTGAAATTTTGTACTTACGGTGAGGCTCCGAATTCTGGAATCGGCCCGCACTCAGCAGTACAACTGATCATGAGACTCACTCAGGGCCGAGACATGATATGTGTAGGCGTGCAAAAATGTTGAATAAACAAATTGGGAATTGAACATTGTGCTTTCAAAAAGGGCACATTCTAATGGATAAGAGATTTGACGATAACTTATAGTAGTTAGATGAAACATTTACGAACTTATGAAAGGCAGTTTCGCGTAGAAAAATACAAAATATGTCTCTATAAATTGAGACCTCACATTGCGTTTAGCTTCCCTCCCTTGGGGATGAGTCAAGTAGACCTGTCCAACTTCTTCGTCTGTTGACGTAGGCTGATGTTTTGGAGTTGGTAGAATATATACATATTCATGTATGATTGAACTTTATGTAAACAATCATGTACTTTCCATCGACTACATGATGTAGAACTAAATTGTGTGGGTAGCCTGTTGCTACGGCAAGGGCATCAAGTTCTCCGAGTAGAGATTTATAACTGATATGCAGCAGCATAAGAAAACAAGAGAATTGTTGTTGTATCTTTTTTTACAATTTACAATTATAAGTAATGGGATTTATGTCATACCTGTGACGCGAAAACGTTTGATACGGGTGTTCCGGACCGTGTGATAACTTTCCGTATCACACGGGTTCTAAGTTTCTAAGTTGTATAACACAGGCTTCCTTCGAGTAAATCGAACTATTTCGAACGGGCCGAATACGGCACGATTGAAAATTCGAACACCGGATTCGGCAGCTAGAATTGCTGTTGCTACAATCTTTTGTTCAAGGACACAACATTTTCTCAACTTGAATTTCGCATCGAAATATGTGTTTTCTCAGGTGTGTATGACATAAATAAAATACAACGCAGTGTATTGAACCGCATCACGCTCGCCCCAGCCCTCCCTCGGGTCGGATCACCCTCCGGCCGTCGGGCGATCATTACCGCGGTCGGGCTGGCACCTCGGGTGATACGGAATACACCGTGTTGTACTCTATATATGCATGCTTCTGCATGTACAAAATGGTACAATTGTGTACCTAACTTTCTTCGTCTTTAACTTGCAAATGATGTCATAGTTACAACATCAAGAACAAGATACTAATTCAGACGGTTATAACATTGACAGTTATTACAATTATTAATGGTGGATCTATGAATATTTGTATAAGATAATGTGGAGATATGATTTAGGACATGTGCATGTTTAAACAAAATCAGAATGCAGTGATCTCTTTACACCAAGAAGTACTGAAACAGTATCTTATAATTTTTTTAATGTAACATTGAGCTTTTTCTCCCTCTTTTGTGTCAAATCCTAGCGAAGCCAAAAAACTGTATCCGCATAGATGAGGGTAATATCCACTCTATCACATCAAGCATGGAAAGCAAACGTCCCTTTGGACATAATTACTTAAAACAAAGTATCACGAATTAAGGGTTAATGACTCGCCCCTAGGTGTACATGTATATGGTGTCATAACGCCTGGTCCTTTGCAATAACCACCAAATAAAACTCGCTTCGCTCACTCGGTGGTTTTATTCGGTGGTTGTAGCAAAGGACCAGGCGTTATGACACCATATACACCGAGAAACAGGCGGGTCATTAACGTTATTATCATATAGCCTACCCAAACTTGCAAACTCCTGTATAATGCAAAGATCCTTTGGTACTATACGTGTGAATTCCTTTGTCGAATTTCTGAACATTAACATTTGTTCTTTGGTACATACATTTGTAAGAAAATTACAGATTACAATTTGAAACCAAAATCTAAACAGAAAATATTAGAAACATTGCAGCCTTTTTAGAACAACAAAACTCATTATCAATGTTAACAGAAGGAGCCATTCCCCCTTGCAGTCTGTATTTATTCCCTCTGCTCTGGCATATGTTTCGTTCCTTTTGATTGGCCAATGCCTGCATATCCCTTACTTTCTTGTGTGTATCACTCCTTCTGATTGGTCAGAATGAATCGACACCGGCACTAGAAGGAGCGATGCACACCGGCCTGACCGGAATCTATGTGTTACGGCGTCATAACAAACGTGGAACGGGGCCTTCTGAATGGTCCGCGCCTGGCTATTTAATAATACTAGTATTAGTTAAAGCACACAAATTCATATATGGGGAAGGCTTGTGCGAATTATATGCAAAACATACACTGTGATAAACCAAAATCGAACATCATGAAAACCAACAAACCATCACGTAAACTTGTTTGTTATCTTAACTTTGAATCCATAAACAAGGGATCAAAGAAACGCCGGCGAACATAAAGTTCTTGTCAAAACATGACACACACATTCACACCAGCAGATGTGTTTCTCCATTGAGCTCCATTGTTGACAGCTCGGTCAAATGGTCACAGGTTCAACTTTAAACTGTGGAGCACAGCTGCGATCCTCCAGCCGACTACCCTGAAAAAGGAGGAAAGAATTGATCATTATCTATGCTTAAGCTAAGGGCACAACCCGCCGCACGTGCCGTTTGTCCGTACGTGGTTTTTTTTTGGGGGGGGGAGGGGGGGGGGAGGCCACGTCCTCCACGCATTTCTGAAAACGTTCAGGCTGTACAGGGCAGGCGCGTCGCCCGTACTGGCACGTACATATTTTTTTTAACCTAAGATAGCTATTGGAAACATTTCAACGAGAAGGAGCCGTTGTAATGAACGTGTTGTACTTACCTTGTGAGGGTGTCAGATATATTTTCCTTCCTTCGGGCCAGCAGTAGCCACACCATCCACCACATCGGGCAGAGGCAACCTGAAAAAAAATGAAAAACATTTCAATCAACATATTAAAGAGTATACAAACGATATAATTTTCTTGTTGAAAATATGATGTCTAAAGATCTTGATTTTTCTTGTTGATGATATTTAAAGATCTTGATTTTTTCCTGTTGATGATATTTAAAGATCCTGATTTTTCTTGTTGATGATATTTAGAGATCTTGTAGTTGGGAATGGGTTATACTGTGGATCCAGTATTGAGTTTGAAGTTAAAGATTTTGCTGCATGGATGCGCGATAATTCTTTTAGTCATTACCGAACAGTAAGTTATAGACAGGCAACAAACCTTTCTATCCTCCGAGACAAACATGTCGTTGATGGTCAGAGATGCTGGATAGTGATGCCCCATGACCCAGTGGACTTCTGGTGCCAGCGCAAGTCCCGTCCCAGTCAGATCCACTTTGAACGTTCCCTTCGCACATCCCTGTTTCGCTGAATAACAGTCGCCTGCTTGTCCGTAAGCAACATCATTGGGCCCTGTTGTCATTAGAAAATATATGTCACCTCAACGGACTCTTTTGACAAAAGTTGAGCAAGTCAAGCTAAAAATTATCTATCATGATGGTGCAAATTGTTCGACCAACAAAATGTTGACCTATTACATCAAACGTCCTGCGTCATCAAAAAGAAAAAGAAACATCTCTTATTTTTCTCAGACTTGGTGGCGTATTGACTTGAGGCATTCTTACGAGTCAGTCATCCATTGGTCATTAACATTTAGCACTATTTACGGGTCACATTACAACTGACAATCTTATTGTAAGGTAACAACATGTTGAACTACCAGTGGTTTGAGCAAAGGTGTAGTCATCTCCGATAACTTCGATCCTGGACGTATCAAACTGGATTCTGAGCTTGCTGAACTTCGTGGTCCCGCGTTTATCCCATGGACCCTGAGGACAATATAGAGGAAATTTTTATTGACACGACAAAAGTACAGCGACTTACGTAAATATATCATCACACTGACGCTAGCCTTACACGTGTATACCTTTTAGTTATAATCACTAAGACATATTTGTTGTACAAACATATTAATAACAATTTAGTTTATCCTTCAACTTAACGTAGTCACTGTTGTGCTTTGCTCTGCTTTGCTACCAGTAGTTTCACCTACCTGTAATGGGCCGGTGCATTGCCATAGCCTTGCGCCGACTAGGCGATCGCCAGAGAAAATGGCATAGTTTTCATCAGGACCGGATGGTAGGGTCAGGAACTCTTTGGGATTCTCCGATGCCATGTCGTGGCAATAAACGCGGAGGGATACATCACTGTTCGTCGAAAAAGGGTAAAGTGTGTACTCGCCGTCGTTGGCATTGGAGCGTAGAGATTTAGCTTCAGCGCACGTTGTGGGATGATTGTGGCCTGCAAGAGTTAGTATTATGTTAATATTAAATGCTGTGGCTAAGGACAAGCGATATGTTTGCCTCAGCCAAGACAATCATGATTTTTATATCTCATTCCACCATTTGGGATCCAACTGCAGACTGTATTATCAACTAAACTTAGCGGCGATGGCTATGGGCCAATTCTGTCCTGTTTTTGACGGAGATGTTTTAAATAGAACCATGATTGAACAGGAGGCGGGGCTTCACGATCGGTCCATTCGGTCGCACGTCAAAGACGTCACGTACCTTTGAATTAAACACAGGACCATGTGACGTGTGACATCTGTAAAAGACGTCACGTATCTTATGTCACACGATAAAGACGTCACGTACCTTATGTTTTTTGGTATGTCGGACGTGACGTGTGACATCTGTAAAAGACGTCACGTATCTTATGTCACACGTTAAAGACGTCACGTACCTTATGTTTTGGTATGTCGGACGTGACGTGTAAAAGACGTAATTAACACGGATTTATTAAAACACGTTACGTACATTCTACAAAGACACCAGTCATCAGTCACTAAATCGTTAACTAAGTTATTGATAAAGAGACGTCACGTATCTTGCACGTAGCCTGTGACGTGGTTTTGATAGGTCTGACATCACGTATTTTACGTCCCATGAGACGTGAATTTAGGAAAAACGTCACGTATATAGCTCCCATATTTTTGAAACAAATATATTGCCATACAAACAAGACGTTTTATCTGAATTCACGTCACATGGGATGAAAAAAACGTGACGTCCGCCCTATTTCATTACGAACACGTCACACTAAAATGCGGCATAATTGTCGTCCTTTTATCAATAAATTAGTTAACGATTGAGACGTGACTTGTCGACGTCCCACTTTGTAGAACGTACGTGACGTGTTTTATACCCCTGTCACATTATTCACGATCTTCGGGCGTATCGATGGAAGGTCGGCCATATTTAACATGGACAGAGAGTTGCGCATATTTTTCACCTGAAAACCGTCCCTGTCACATATTACCCATACTTTATACATTGTACAATTGTTGTGCAATAAAGTTATCATTATAAGCGATGCTAGGGCGATTGTCGCAGACTCGTCGTCCGATCGATTTTCGCACAATGTGACAGGGGTGTAACCATGCTGACCATGAATCTGTACCTACCTGCCAGTGTGTTTCTGTAGTCGACACAACCACGGCAGTTACAGTGGTGTACGGTGTTGCCACACCAGGCGGCGGTTGAGCAGCACGGGAGCACACCGTCAGGGTCGCACTCGGCAGGCTGGCCGTTTTCTGCATGGTAGTGCTGTCCGCAGCGGAGATCATCGCGCCACGACTTGGGACCATCAGCTGCAGCAACGGGTCGTAACAAGTGTCATATAATAATGATAATGATAATAATAATGATAATGATAATAATAATCATCATCATCATCTGGTGTATCATCAAATTCATCATCATCATCTGGTGTATTTTGCCAGCTAGTAGGTATCCAACAACATCATCATAATCATCATCATCATCATCTGGTGTATTTTGCCAGCCAGTAGGTACCCAATGAGCAATGAGGCTGTTTAACGTGGTCGAGGCACCTCCTCGAGCACGAGACCCCCGTTTTACGTCCCTCCCGGAAGACGACTTCGTGGAATGACCCTGCTTGGTCCGGCTACAGCAATCCGGTCGTCCTTGGTTGGGGGACTTCCATCCAAGAACTGTCGGGACCGCGCGTTGCTTAACTTCCGAGATCGGGTGTATCCAACGTGCCACGCGGCCGTAGCTATAATCTGTGTCGCCCCCCGCCTATGTTCAATGCCTCGAATGTACACGGATGTGCTATCCCAAATGTGCTCCATCCCAAAAGCGCTTTTGGGATAGAAGCACGTTTGGGATGTAGGCTTTGGGACTTTGAGACTTTATTTGAAAATCTATTAGCGACGTGCCCTGGGGCACGCCACTAATCTTCATGGACTTCATGACAAAACAAAGACGTACATTCAAAATATTTACATACATGTCAGTTAAAAAATGGTTGTGCCATTAATATATACACATTAATATATACAGGCCTATCCCAAATGCGCTCCATCCCAAAAGCGCTTTTGGGATGTAACAACGGATTTCTTACTCTTTCAGCAAAATCAGATACGTAATCTAGAGCTCGGATCAGTCGCCATTCTTCTAAGTGTTGGTTATGTGAAGTTTAAAAGTAATCTAAGTAAAGTTTAAATTCCTTATCGTACTTTATGCCACATGAGACGTGACCAATGGAACATGACTACTCTATGTATCATATCATCTCCGGGACAAGAGAGACAAAAAACTGGAATTTCGCATAGGGGTATCTTTTGTTATGGAAATAGAAAATTTGGAGTGTATGTTCGACATTCAAAAGCACACATGTCAGTGCATCATGTGTCTGTATATGACTAGCGTCTGTAGGGAATACTATTAACATGTGACTGCCAGCTATAGCAGAATGACACCTAGCGGACTAGCTGGCTGGCAGATTCATGCTCAGTTATCGATATGGGCCGCTCTTCATAACCAGGCTCTACTAACTTGATTTTAAAAAACAAAACTACGGTCATGGCTATATGTTCCTCCTTGGTGTCACTTCTAGAAAAACAATATATACTGAGAAATATACTGGGACCGCGTGGCGCAATCGGCAGCACGGAACTCAGGTCCAGAAGGTCCTGAGTTCGAACCCCGCCGTGTCACCGATTTTGTGCACTTGGAAAATGCACTTACCACGACGTTCCTCACTTCACTCAAGTGAAAAATGAGTATGAGGCTACAAAAGTCTTCAGCAAGTTAAAGTTGGTAGCCTTAAAATGAAAGAAAAAAAGAATCAAGGGTTCCACATAATACTTACACTGTATTCCCATTTTGGTACTTTCTCGTCATGTCCACCATATCCGGAGGGAATTTTGTTTCAAAATCAGGCGAAAATTCCATGAGCATCCTCCATAGAATTTACTTGCTTTTGCCTAAGTATAAGACGTTGACCAAGTTCATCATATCGCCCTCAGCTATCAGGACCATCAAAAGTCACGATTTTTTCCTTACCTGTTTCAGCGAAGACCTCTACGTCGCAGATTTGCAGATATTCGGACCGCCCCATCACCTGAATGGACACATAACGGCCGGACATGGGCTGGTCGCAGTACACCACGATGGTCGCTCCATTGGCCGGACGTGCCGTGTAAGTCTCCCCACACTGGTCATTCTGGGCGAAGTTCTCGTTCGGGCCTACTCGAACCTGGAAGTTTCGCAGTCGATCTCCTACAAATACAATCAACTGAGAGTTTATAAAGATATCCTTTAAGTTATCTTGAAATCAATAATAATAATAATAATGATAATAGGTTTATTGCAAATTCTTGCCCGAGGGCTAATTGCAAGTGACAAAAATGACAGGCAAATAATGGTAAACAGTATAGTAAGCGACTTAGAGACACGAGACACTGAATCATCACTCCTGAAGAAGGTCGACGGAAGTGCGAAAATTCGAGGTAAGCAATATTTGGTGTTGTATCTTCAATATAGATTACATCAACACAGATGAGCTTTCATGCTGATTACGTAGATGTTTGGAAAAGACAGGATTTTTAAGTCTCTAAAAGATGTGTCAATTTTAATAGCACTTTAAACAAACCAAATGTGGGGTAGTGTATACGTAGCATAACATCAGGGTGTTTGGCCCAGGAGCAAAAGAAAGGTCCTGGGTTTAAATCCTGTCATGCCACTGATCTTGTGCTCTAAGCAACTTTAAAATACGACTGTACTCACTCCACCTAGAAGTAAAAAGGTACGGATTTCGGAAATTATGTTAAATTAAGGCCCCGTGTTTGAGGACGTAAAAGGACCTATACCTCCAACACATAAAAGACCCAACCACACTTGTGAGAAGTAAGAAAGATGAAGCCCCTGTAAAGTAGGGGTCTTTCCTGGTGGGAGTAGATCACTTAAATTTTTCGCTTGTAACGAACCTGCCCCCCAAACAAATAACGACAATGCCCGCAAAAAAGGCCGAAAAGGAGGCTAACAAAACTGATGCGTTATGCCATAAGAAAACAACAACAACAAAACAAACAAACAATAATGAACTAACCGCAGCAGTCCCCCCTGTTCAGAACACTGACCCGGTTAACGGTGTAGGGATCCCCAGCCCCCAGGTCCACCTTCCACCACGGCTGATACACTTGGTTGGTGTGAAGACACTGGTTGTACCAGGAAACGGCCGTCCCTCTGAAGCCGTCCACGGCCTTTTCCGGTCCCCAAAGTGAAGGATGAGAGCTTGCTGTTGTTGTCTTACCAAGGGCAACGTTACTTTCTGAAAGAAAAAACAACAACGATGGAGAATACACGCAAAGGTTGCGAAGGTGCGATGTGAGCGGATCAAACCATTCTGGCCAAAAAGGGGATAGGGAATTTCCCGAGCAGCCTCGTAACCCCTGCTTTACCTTTAAGTCAGTGATGAGCTTGATGTTTCTGATTTAGGGAGAAGAGATGCTGCTACAGTTATCGTTATGGACCGTTCTTCATCTTCATGATGGTAACATTAGGCCCAACGATTAAAAAAAAATA
>NC_049994.1:17715360-17723309 GCF_000003815.2 Branchiostoma floridae | reverse complement strand
CGGACAACTTGACCATGGTTTTGAAAACAACGGATATTGCTTACACCGCGGATATGTATGAACTAGCGTTAAGGATGCCTGGATCTTTTCGTGTTGATTTTGTTTTAATTTATGCATGATGAGATTTGAGTTGGCGTCCACAAAAAGTCCTACTTTGAAAAACAGAAATTAGACATCATGATCACCTTTTACAGCTTGGCAAATGGTAACTACACACTGGTAACTACACTCAGATGACCCCCCCCCCCCCCCATTACACACTGCCACTGTTTTCTTCAGCACGGAAACAGGAACAACATGTAAATCAATTGACATACAAACCCACGAGGCAATTGTTAAGATAGCAGAACACTAGTATTTATCCGCGACCCAATGACGTAGGGGGAAAATGTAGCGCGGCCGAAATCTGGAAGCGTCTGTAAACACTGTAACGTGAAAGATAGCGGGGCATGAACTTTGCTATATGGTAGTATAACATGTCGGCGTTCAGCTCGTATGTATAATATCATGATGTCCATTTGGTGTATTACAGCTGACTGCCCCGGTGAGCTGGGTGCAGATCCGCAGGGCTCCGCATGACCTCATTTAAAAACGGGCGTAAAAACATTTTTTAAACTATAACTTTTGTTTTTGTTTTTCAGTTGTTTTGTGTTTTGCAGGTTATACCCTGGACTTAACGTGCCTGTTATGCGTAATACATCGTGTTGTATTCTCTATATACCCACCTGTGATACAGCGGTATGACGCCTCCAAGTACTTCTGCACACCCCAGCAGGGGTCTTCACCGAAAATGGAGTATGCGGCCCGCACGGCGCACTGCCGTTTGCCCTGGCAGGCGCTCCGCACCACTGACAAGCTGTTGACTGCCCGGCAGTCGGCGCGACAGGTGGAGCAAGGGCAGGCGTGGTCGGTCGACGTGCGGCCGTAGTTGGCGTCCAAGATCAGGAGCGTCTTTCCCTCCACGCACGACAGCTGCAAGGTGCCACTCTCACCACAAGCATAGGCTGTTGCTGTATCAATGTTTGAGAATCAATGTTGTCAGTATCTCAACAGAAACTGTAGTTGGGGTAGAGATTGTATAATCTCGAAGCGGATCTTGCGGTGGCATAAGGTAGTACCACCGAGGTGACCAATGAAACTCCTCTGCCAGCTTAACTCCTTCCCAAGCTACCTCCTATTTAATGATATATCTGAGTGCTTTGACCCCACAAAATGTGACCCTGCAGTCCTAACCTCAAAATCTCTAAACTGTTTATCCTGGGCAGACGATCTCGCTCTGATTTCATCGTCAAAACAAGGGCTACAGCATTGTATTGACTGCCTAGAAAACTATTGTAAGAAATGGAAGCTATCTGTCAATGTTTCAAAAACCAAGGTAGTTGTTTTTGGCAAAGGTTCTAGCAAGAATAACAAAGACCAATTCCATATTTATGGCAAAAATATAGAAATCACTGACAGCTATACATACCTCGGCATTCCTTTCACATTCTCCGGAAAATTCAAAACCGCCAGGAAATATTTGAAAACCAAAGCAATGAGAGCACTTTTTAAACTCAAGGCTCTTTTACTCTCTAACAAGGACATTTCAATCAATCTCGGAAAAAATCTATTTGACAAATTTGTAAAACCCATCTTTATGTACTGTTCAGAAATCACTTGCTTTGACCGTTTTTCTAAAAGTATAAGAATCATTGTATCACATACCAATAACATCTGCGAACCTTCCTCAAAGGTTTTTTCTACTTTACTTAAAAAACTTAATATTCAAGATAACTTTCCAGCTACCATTCGAAAAACCACCTCTTCTGCTTTGAATACTACTTATGTTGTATGTTTGGAAAGAAATACAGATAAAGAAATACTATTGCGTCATGCCAATAGCCATATTTTACGAGATAACGGTTTCCAAATTATAAACCTAGACTCAAATCAACAAATTCCAGAATTTGACATCATTGACATGCGCTTCCAAAAATTTCTGTTAGGCATTCATGCCAAAGCCTCAAACGATGGTGTCAGGGGAGAATTGGGAACTTTCCCAGCTAGGATTGATGCAGAAATGCAACTTGTGAAATATTGGCATCGTTTAGTTAATCTGCCCGAAGATGCCCTTCTTCGTGAGGCATACAATACTGTTTCATTCGGAGAACATGATTGGATTGTCCACGTAAAAAATATCCTCAACTACCAAGGCTTTGGACACATATGGCTGAACCCGAGGTCATACCACATAGACACAATCACCACTCAGTTACGACAACGTTTACAAGATATATACGTGCAAAATTGGCATTCCTCTATTCGAAACAATTCCAAACTCTCATCTCTTTCTACATTGAACAAGCATTACAAGCAAGAAAATTACATTTCAACCATAAAGAGCCTTGACGTTCGTAGGGCAATCACACAACTCAGAATTGGCTGTCACAAATTAAATATAGAAACCGGAAGATTCCAAAAAATCCCTATTGACCAGAGGGTTTGTCCATTCTGTCCAGAGCTAATCGAAGACGAATATCACTTTATGGTTGTATGTCCCAAATATTCCGATATACGCAATTCTCTATACAGAAGGCTGTCATTTTGTACACAAGGATTTATCCAAATGGACCTGAAGTGCAAATTCAGATACATAATGACATGTGACAATCCCTGCATGGCAGATATAGGAAAATATATCAAAGAAGGATTTGACATTAGAAATTCCCCAAATGATTGTAAAAGCCTCCAATGATTGTAAGAAACTTATCCCATACTACAACTCCTGTATTAGTTAGATAAGCCCTAAGTTAAGTTATAGCACTGTAGTTATGTAGATGCCATACTTTGTACCTCGTACAATTGTTGTGCAATAAAGTTATATATTTAAAGTACATTCAACAGCTCCTAGGAGATTACAATGACCAGATCACCGCAAAGCAAATTAGTCATCTAGCTGCCGACAGAAGGTCTTGGAAGAAACGTACAGTCGCCTGCGCCGCAGCCGACCAATGATGATGATGACGATTATACTAGCTTATACCACAGCATATTTGTTTGGAGATTACAGTTTGTATACGTTATCCGGTTGAATCGCCGTTTCTACGAATCGGTAGAGATCTGAATTGGAATATATTTGCCGAGAGAGACGCCAACATCCCCATTCCTGACTCTAGTGTGTTAAATCCACGGACAGCTGTGTTTTAATGAGTTCATGTTTGCTGTCACCTGTATTCAGACACCACAGGAAGAATGCTACTCTCCAAGCAGAGGTTAGGCTCTGGCTGTTTTTTTTGACGTTATTTTATTTAATTTTAGTCGTTTTTATCGGGCTTTCTATTTTGTATTTTATCTTGCTGTGTTTACCTTCATGGTCTAACGTAGCCAAACTACTCCTCTGTTTATCCTTACTCCAACACATTTACATATATACATATACATGTATATGGTGACCAGTCCGTCTTGTTCTGTCCTAACAAACTTGCCACATAATGTGATTAAACCACAGGGTGTCTTCTTCATTACCAGTAACCATGGTGACCGCCGTCTGGTCTGGAGTAAAAACAATATGTTTCCCCCCATGAAGGTAAACCTAAAACTTCATATACGTGTACATGTATATGGTGACCAGTCCCTCTTGTTTTGTCCTAATAGACTTGCCACATAATGTGATTACTTGCCACACAATGTGATTACTTGCCACATAATGTGATTACTTGCCACATAATGTGATTACTTGCCACATAATGTGATTAAACACCACAGGGTGCCTGCTTCATTACCAGTAACCATGGTGACCGCCGTCTGGTCCAGGCCATTGACCTTAATTGTATAGAGAGGAAACGGAGCAAAACAATATGCTTCTCTTCCATGAAGGTACACATAAAAAGGAACATGGCACTGAGAAATCTTACCATATGGCGGGGTGAAGACGAATCTCTGTGACAATGAGTGGTCCCGGGTGTGGGCAACCTGCACTTTCGTCTGGTCAATCTTAGCCTTCACCTCTAACATCAGGCCTAGTAAATGTCGTTAAGACTTGGGTTAGAATCCTCTTAAATATCAGACATTTTTCAACGGATTTGTTCAATGCAAGGCCATTTAACCGCTCCTATAAATACATGTATAAGCAATGGCTTAAGTTCATGATGGAAATTATTTTGCTAGGAGATATAAAACAACAACGACAGAAAGTACAGTGACTTTTGTATGGTCAAATATAAGCTACAACAAAATAGTGAATACAGAATTAATGTTAAAACTTCACTTACTAAACAACATAGGATATATATATATATATATATATATATATATATACACATATACATATATATATATATATAGAGAGAGAGAGATAGAGAGAGAGAGAGAGGTGAACAGCGTTTTTGCAGGCATAAATATACACATATACATATATATATATATATAGAGAGAGAGAGAGAGAGAGAGGTGAACAGCGTTTTTGCAGGCATAAATATTGTATATGTACAGGAGGAGAACAGTTGTCTTCGATAGAGTTCCATAGTTCGACAGTCCGAGGAAAAAAAGCTGTTGCTGTAGAAGGATATTGATTGTGTATAAAGAACTGTGTTAACAGCTAAGGTGGACCTACTGACTTTGCAACTGGGCCGCTTCCTGCTTAGTTAATCCGTACACATTCGGGCTTGGCCACATCACCGCAAAGTACAGGAGAACAAAGGCCTTGCTGTAGGTCCAGTTTGCCATGTTGATCGTTCTTGGGCTAAGAATAAAGAAATGCAACGTTAACAGCCGGCTTTGTTAACTATGATAACTTGCAAAAGTAAGCGGTCGTGTAGAGTAACGACAGAGTGTTCTGCCCAGTTCCAAACGGTCCCTGGTTCGAGCCCTGTCGTGTCACCGACCTTGTGTCCGTAGAAAAGGGACTTAACACAACTTGTCTCACTCCACCCAGGTGTAAAGAAATGCGTTCTTGACTTCGGCTGGAGAAGTTAAAAGGCGATGGTAGGAGAGGGTTGGGATCCACCTCCCAATACCGTGCTCTAGACACATGGGCCTTAAAAAGGCATTGGGACTACCCGCACATGTATGTACCTTTATCGTTTTTACTTGCCAAAGGTACCCTCTGGTCTAGTTTTACCTGTATCACACGATGGAATCAACGCAATCTACTGGCTAACACTACAAAGTTAACGGAATGTAAAGTATAAGTCCTTTTCCTAACATTCCTGGCTAGACGTTGTGTCCTTAGATAAAGCTAATGGCACAACCCGCCGTACGTGCAAATACGTGCTGTCTACGTGCTAAAACGTGGGTAATCTTTTGGGATCTGCAATTGTTAAGCACCGCCTTTATACGAACTCGTAGGGAATCCGACGGATTTTCGACCACGCAGACACGCCGTAGTACTTTACATCTGAGCAAAACTTTGTGTCCCATCGGGCTGCGGATTCGTGCCAGTACGGGCGACGCGCCTGCCCTGTACAGCCTGAACGCTTTCAGAAATACGTGGCGGGCGTGGCCTCCCCCCCCCTCCCCCCCAAAAAATACGGACAAATTTTTTGGCGTATCTTATTACCTGGATGTCTAACCTACATCGACATACGGACAAATTGCACGTACGGTGGATTTTGCCCTTAGCTTTAGGTACCTAACTTTGGTTGGGGATATAATTAAAATTGAAAGGCGGCGGAATTAGAAGGATGGGTCTATGACATTATAGTCCACTGTCCTTATGACCTCAAAAAAGGCTTTTGGAACTTTAACTTTTACGTATACATACCCATTTAAAGCTGGCTTCCCAGGACTTACCTTTTCTATGAGGATTTCTCTACATGGACGGGGTGTTGACGAACCCCTGCGCGACCATCTGGCTTCTGGTCTTCGTGCAACGCACACTATGTATATATATATATATATATATATATATATATATATATATATATATGGAATTGCATGTAACAACGTTTGAAATGTCATTACTTATCTGTTGTTATTGCATCACATGAGCACAATGGCTTAATTTTCGGCAGCTCTTGCAACTTGAAGCAACAATATATGTTCATTACTAGTCAATTAAATGTGAATTAGTTGTCTGGGAGGAGAGAAACATATTTCTGTTAATCAAGTTCAATGCCAAGCAACCATTTGTTAAGACATGCCAAACACATTCTAAATTCAATTTGCGGGGAAAATGGATTGGTTTTAGCCTATAGTCAAAACCCGTCCTGGGTTCAAATTCGGATGTTATACTGCTCTTGATAAATACCTTAACACCAAAAAGCCCACTTTGAAAAGGGATAAGGAATGTTTACTGACACCCATAGACCAACTTGCTCCAAAGTTACAACAGATTACATGACCAACTGAACGTCTGGTCTTTGTGTAACGCATGTAACAACGTTTAAAGTCTATTAAGTCTAAAGTCTGTAGCAACATGACTAATCTGTTATGATAACTGCATTACGTGAACACAAGGGATTTCAGGTTAAGCTCGACTGCAAAGAAATAAAAGAATGGTGTCTCCGCATGGAGTACCAGTTCCCCCACGTGGCAATTTGTTGCGGTAATTACTCTTTACAGTCAAATCTGTACTAGCGACAACTTCTAAAAAAAGGGAAATCTGGCCATTGATTTACAGTCAAACCTGTGCAAAGACCAGCTGGCCATTAATATACAGACAAAAAGTGAACACCTTTACAAAAGGAAAACTCGGCCATTGACACAAAGTAAAACCTGTACTAGTGACTCCTTCTACATAAGGATCATCTGGCCGTAAATTTATAGTCAAACTTGTACTAGTGATCACTTCTACATAAGAACCACCTGACTATTGATATACACTCAAATCTGTGCAAGTGACCTCTTCTACATAAGCCTTCACTTTTCGCAATAAGTCAGGTTCGGATGCTTCAGACAGCATTTATCAGTGAGATGGAGATGACAACGCTCTCACTGGTAGAACGAGTACGTAAATGTCTTATGGGTAATAGAAAGGAGTGTGAGGAGCTACTAGACTCTGAGGTGTGGCAGAGCAGTGTCTGACAAATTACTGGAGTGGATCAAGGAAACACCATGTGGCGTGGAAAGATGGTTACAGTGCCGTCTTGTGGGTTAGTCACAACCAACTGTCCATCCGGTCCCATGGCGAGACCCCACGGGTTTGTAATGTTCGCGACAGTACGGACAAACTCCCCGTGGCTTGTGAACATGTCTACCCTGTTGTTTCCACTGTTTGCCACGTTGATGTGACCAAAGGGGGTAATACAAATGTCTTTGGGGAATATCAGTCGGCCCTCTTGGTGTCCAAATGATCCAAATGTGAATATTTTGTTTCCAGAGTGACTATACACCTGAACACTAACGTAGTCCGTCAGCAGGATATTTCCGTCTTTGTCAGACATGACTCCATGGATTCCCACACTTCGCTCTTTACCTAACGCTTTAAAACTCCGAACTAGAAAGACATTGGGTTGGAACATCATTATAGTTTGTCCCTCTCCCACAATAACTTTGTTGTTGCGCGCGTCTATCGCAATGCGGGGCTGAGGAATCTGATTCAAGAAGCGCACATCGAACTTCTTTATAGGCAGTCCGTCCCTACGGTACTGTACGACATGTGCGTCAGCACTAAATATAACCTTTCCCCCCACTACCCACAGGTAGCCAGGTTTCACATCAATAGCAACACTGAAGGGATATATTCTCCCACTTTCACCCGGTACTACCGTTGGGAAGAGGCGCAGATATGTCCCATTCATGTTGAAGACTTGAACGCGATTGTTACTCAAGTCAGTCACAAATACTTCATTGTCAGCAGACACAGCCACTCCGTTGTTTTCTCTAATTTTCCAGGTTCTTTTCCTCTCCCACCAAAGGTGATCTTCTACATCTTTCTGTATCTCTCATGGTTTTCTGCAAGAAGTGATAAACTTTGTAGGTGCAAAAGTTTGTAGGTTAATTACTGTGTACTATCTCTCTCTCTCTCCCTC
>NC_049994.1:17632433-17715260 GCF_000003815.2 Branchiostoma floridae | reverse complement strand
TCTCTCTCTCTCTCTCTCTCTCTCTCTCTCTCTCTCTCTCTCTCTCTCGAACTGTAAAGTTATGTAACTGCCAACCCACTTCACACTAAATGGCGAGTCAGTGCATGTGCAGTCATTTCTTTAATATTCTGTCCTTGGTGTCCACAATCTTACTTCTTTGTGCAACTATACTTCACCTTCTCATCTTTTGTCTATGTATTTCAAACATGGTATGAAGAGTATATTGTACTTAGTAAACTGTCACAGTCAGGCCTCTAGCTATAGTGATGTGAACTGCGAATGCACGGTGCCAGTGGCAAACTATTGAAGTCCATGTTGAAAATTATCCGATAATAGAAGTATATGTACGACTTGATAATTCATATAGTATTCCTGGGGTCTTTTAGGGAAGGTTGATAAGTACATTTGAGAAATCCTAGGGAATACTCTTGTGCAGTGTCCAATATATTGATATAGTGACCCCCCCCCCCCCTACTACCACATTAAGATAAACCTTACCTTCCCGTTGTGAGCTGTTGGAGACTGCCGGTGGTGTGGGGACAGAACTGCAGCATTCGGCTCCGGTCGGACCAGAGGTAAAGGTTGTCAGCTGTGGATAGAGAGCCATTGTTACATGGTCATAGCTTATCTAAACTCATTATGAATTTATGAATTGACATGACCATGTATTTGTCTGACCATGTTATCCAATAATTTGCACCAGTCTGTAATTTTGACTAGCATTTTCACCGATTTTGACTAACATGTATTTCCTTATTTAACCTCCTTGATTGAAGTAAGATTGAAGTAAGATTTATTCAAATTAAATTTTCCTCACCTCACCAACGACTCACTATATCTTGTGTAGAAAAACACAAGATGTAGAAAATCAAAAGGATAAAACCTGAACAAAATGGTCCACAAAGCAACAACCTGCAAGGTCTTAAAAAAGACAGAAGCTTACCGCTGGTGGGTTGGTGCTACCGAGTACCCAGAGAAAGACTCCGCCGACGATGCACAACACAAGGACTGTAGCCGTTGTTACAGCTGAGAACACCCGGTGACGGGTACATTCTGGAAAAAAAGTGCGGAAATGAAAATGTATTGCCATGGTGACGGTGTTATGGTTCACATTAGGGCTGGGTATCGGTACAGCGTACCGGTACAAAACCGGTTTTTCTTATTGGACCGGTCCAGAAAAACCGGACCTGAAAAAATTAGGTGGACCGGATGTTGGACCGATTAGAAAATTAACATATTATTTTATAAGGCATTCATACGTTTTGGCGCTTGCAGTTGGAAGAAAATGACAAGAGTGAAGTAGAGTAGAGTTTATAGTAATTTCTACCAATGTTTACAGTCAATCGTACAGGTGCAGTTAGCGTTGTAGTATTTTAAAACGCCAGTGTTATGTCTAATACTCCACCAAACAGATTTCTTTGTAGTGAAATGGACCATTGGTATGAGTCATACTGAATCAGGTCCAGGTTCAGGTCCGGACCTGGACCTGATCCTCTGGACCTGAACTGGACCTGGACCTGAATTTTCTGTACCGGTACCCAGCCCTAGTTCACATGTATTAAATTGTACATTGGCTGATGTTGATGTGTTTTAGTATTCGCTTTTTATCCTAGGCCCGGTTGTATTTATAACGGTAACGTTGTTTAACACGATGAATGTTTGTAGGGCACTGATCTCATGTAAAAACGGTCTCCTGTGTGTGGCGAGTGTCCTTGATATCACATACATTCAGCAACAAACACAACTTGCTAACTTATTGAATTTTTCATCATACCGGATAATGAGTGTGTATGTGAATGTCTTTAGATATTTATGTGGGGTCGAACCTAGCATGATGCAACTACGTATACGCACGCGCGGACTTTATGATATGCCTGTACAGTTCTTGGAATTTTGGCAAACTGACGCACACTATACAGTTAGGCTCACCCATGAGGCGTCGCCAAAAATTCCAAATTACAGCAGTTGAAGTAAAAGCAACTGCATTTAATCCTGCATCCTGCCAGGAACAGAAACATTGTGATAGATAATCAAAGTGACAAAGATTTCCCTTCAGAAGTTGGATCTACAGCTCGTATACAATTAGCAAACACAAATGGCATAGCGTCAAAAAAGGAAGTTCAGCTTGATAGAAAGGATTTCATGATCTATTATAATTTTTTAAGTATGAGACAAGGTGTACCTGCCAGCCAATTGGCACGCGAATACGAGCGAATATCCAAATGCTCGAAATAAGGACACAGCTTACCAAAAGTTGAGGGATGCTGATTTGGTTGAAGCGCATTCGGGACACGTTGCCTTTCCTCACTGACAACATCAGAAGAATTTGAATCGTTGCTCGATGGGTTGGCCGAGACATCATTGTTGTGGCTTGAAGCCGCTGTTGGTTTCTGCATTCTTGTTTCGGTGTGAGTATCCCCTGCCGCCATGTCATCCTGATCCATGTAGGCGACAGCATATGGTTCAATGTCCGTATCATCGCAGGCGACATTTGCTGTTTGTCCGTTTTGATCTGCAACATCAGCCCTTGAGAGTGGGTGATCATCCCCACGGTCGCCATGTTCCTGGTATTTAACAGCGTACGGTTGGGTGACATCAGTGTCGACTGGTCCAAGGGCAGATTCGTGGTCTTCCTGGTATCTAACAGCATATGGCTGGATGCAGGAATTACCAATATTGTTAGCTGACTCGATGACAAGATTAGAAGGGCTTGCCTTTCATGCCCGTAGCCAGGGGGGGGGGGGGGGTTCGGGGGGTTCGGAAGAACCCCCCCACACGCTCAAAGGTCCACTTTTTCAGGCTCAAAGGTCCACTTTTTCATGGCCAAAAATTTTTTTTCAAAGGAATGCTTGACTTGCATTTTTAACTTATAGACCTCTCATTCAATTTTAGGGAGGCTATCAGCAAAATTTGCCCCAACAAGTGCAGGAAATGGCTTTTCAGAGGGTCCAGATTTCAAAATTCTCCCGGACCTCATTGCGACGCCTCTCGCCTTTGGTGTCGGACATGGGGAAAAAATGCCTGGGGAGGCGGCCCCAACGACTTATGCCAAAAGTCTTCTGTATTTTAATAGAAATTCCAAGTTAAACTTAGCCAGCAAATTTTGCCCGTCAAAATGCAGGAAATGGCGTTTCAGAGGGTCAATATTTCAATTTTTCCCGGGGGAGCATGCCCCCGGACCCCCCTAGGTAGCTCACGCCTGCGGCGCTCGATGGTCCAACAAGTACTAAAAAGAACCCCCCCAACCAAAATCCTGGCTACGGGCATGCCTTTGCCATACGTTTTCTCAGTTGTACGTCTGTTATGGCGGCTCTCGGTACGGTTGTCAGACAATGCTTGGCGTGATGTATACTGAAATACTGTGTTGGATAGTTGGATGGATGAAGAGATGTTAGATGTGGCTGTAATCCACGCCAATCTGAGGTTTCTGCCTGTAATATCAGACGGATTGAGTCTGTTCCTCTGCTTGTTCCGAGTTTTTGCCGTCCTGTAAACTTGTCTTCGCTACGTCCAGTATACAGAGCACACATGCGTGCACACGAACACTCAGTTGCAGACAATTGTTTATTCCTATGAAAACAGGACGGTTTTTAATCAGTCGCGTAGAGATGGTGACGTCTTCGTCGCCTTGCAGCAACAGCTCTTCTGCTTCGAGCGTTGCCCTCGTGTGAATTGCGTCTGCGTTAATATTCATTTCAAATTTAGATTCCTTTCGCTGTCTGGTTAAATTTTTAGAAAAACAAAATGGAAAAGCAAAACAGACTGAGTTTCCAGTCTGCTTGTTTAAATAGCAGAAATAGAACTTCTTGGTCGAATATCAAAGGACAGAAGAGATTTTTGTGCATAATATTATCAGTTTTCATTCATAGTCTGACACGCGCAATCTCACCAGCAGACAAAAAGCAATCATCATACTGACTGTGCCCCACGGAAACAAAAAAAAGTCTATCACTGCGGGGTTTGTGGGAACATTTAGTTAACGGAATATCGCCAGGTTGAGTAAGGACCGCCTGGCCATTGATATACATTCAAACCTGTGCAAGTGAAAAATTCTACATAAGGACCGCCTGGCCATTGATATTCATTCAAACCTGTGCAAGTGAAAAACTCTACATAAGGACCAACCGGCCATTGATATACATTCAAGCCTGTGCAAGTGAAAAACTCTACATAAGGACCATTTGGCCATTAAAAACAGCCAAACCTGTACTAGTGACCACCTCTACATAAGGACCACCTGGCCATTGATATACTGTCAAACCTGTACTAGTGACCACCTCTACATAAGGACCACTTGGCCATTGATATACAGTCAAACCTGTACTAGTGATCGTTTCTACATAAGGACCACCTGGCCATTAATACACAGTGAAACCTGTACTAGTGACTATTTCTAAAAAAGGACTAGCTGGTCATTGTTATATAGTCAAACATGTACAAGTGAAAAATTCTGCAAAGACACATGGAGCCATTAATATAGTGTCAAACCTGTACTAGTTATCACTTCTACATAAGGAACACTTGATCATTGATGTACAGTAAAATCTGTGCAAGTGACCACTTCTAAATAAGCTTTCACTTTTCGCAATAAGTCAATAAGGGCCGGATTGCCAGGATGCTTCAGACAGCATTTATCAGTGAGATGGAGATATGACAACGCTCTCACTGGTAGAACGGGTACGTAAATGTCTTATGGGTAGTAGAAAGGAGTGTGGGGAGCTACTAGACTCTGAGATGCGGCAGAGCAGTGTCTGACAAATTACTGGAGTAGATCAAGGAAACACCATGTGGCGTGGAAAGATGGTTACAGTGCCGTCTTGTGGGTTCGTCACAACCAACTGTCCATCCGGTCCCATGGCGAGACCCCACGGGTTTGTAATGTTCGCGACAGTACGGACAAACTCCCCTCGGCTTGTAAACATGTCTACCCTGTTGTTTCCACTGTTTGCCACGTTGATGTGACCCAAGGGGGTAATACAAATGTCTTTGGGGAATATCAGTCGGCCCTCTTGGTGTCCAAATGATCCAAATGTGAATATTTTGTGTCCAGAGTGACTGTACCCCTGAACGCTAACGTAGTCCGTCAGCAGGATATTTCCGTCTTTGTCAGACATGACTCTATGGATTCCCACACTTCGAATTCGCTCTATACCTAACGCTTTAAAACTCCGAACTAGAAAGCCATTGGGTTGGAACATCATTATAGTTTGTCCCTCTCCCACAATAACTTTGTTGTTGCGCGCGTCTATCGCAATGCGGGGCTGAGGAATCTGATTCAAGAAGCGTACATCGAACTTCTTTATAGGCAGTCCATCCCTACGGTACTGTACGACATGTGCGTCAGCACTAAATATAACCTTTCCCCCCACTACCCACAGGTAGCCAGGTTTCACATCAATGGCAACACTGAAGGGATATATTCTCCCACTTTCACCCGGTACTACCGTTGGGAAGAGGCGCAGATATGTCCCATTCATGTTGAAGACTTGAACGCGATTGTTACTCAAGTCAGTCACAAATACTTCATTGTCAGCTGATACAGCCACTCCGTTGTTTTCTCTAAATTTTCCAGGTTCCTTTCCTCTCCCACCAAAGGTGATCTTCTGCATCTTTCTGTATCTCTCATGGTTTTCTGCAAGAGGTAATAAACTTTGTAGGTGCAAAGGTTTGTAGGTTAATTACTGTGTACTATCTCTCTCTCTCTCTCTCTCTCTCTCTCTCTCTCTCTCTCTCTCTCTCTCTCTCTCTCTCTCTCTCTCTCTCTCTCTCTCTCGAACTGTAAAGTTATGTAACTGCCAACCCACCTCACACTAAATAGCGAGTCAGTGCACGTGCAGTCATTTCTTTTATATTCTGTTCTTGGTGTCAACAATCTTACTTCTTTGTGCAACTATTCTTCACCTTCTCATCTTTTGTCTATGTATGTCAAACATGGCATGAAGAGTATATTGTACTTAGTAAACTGTCACAGTCAGGCCTCTAGCTATAGTGATGTGAACTGCGCATGCACGGTGCCAGTGGCAAACTATTGAAGTCCATGTTGAAAATTATCCGATAATAGAAGTATATGTACGACTTGATACTTCATATAGTATTCCTGGGGTCTTTTAGGGAAGGTTGATAAGTACATTTGAGAAATCCTAGGGAATACTCTTGTCCAGTGTCCAATATATTGATATAGTGACCCCCCCCCCCCCCTACTACCACATTATATAAGATAAAGCTTACCTTCACGTTGTGAGCTGTTGGAGACTGCCGGCGGTGTGGGAACAGAACTGCAGCATTCGGCTCCGGTCGGACCAGAGGTAAAGGTTGTGGCCACAGTTGTTGTCAGCTGTAGATAGAGAGCCATTGTTACATCGTGATAGCTTATCTAAACTCATTATGAATTGATGTATTGACATGACCATGTATTTGTCTGACCATGTTATCCAATAATTTGCACCAGTCTGTAATTTTGACTAGCATTTTCACCGATTTTGACTAACATGTATTTCCTTATTTAACCTCCTTGATTGAAACAATAAAGTAAGATTTATTCAAAAATTTTCCTCACCTCACCAACGACTCACTATATCTTGTGTAGAAAAACACAAGATGTAGAAAATCAAAAGGATAAAACCTGAACAAAATGGTCCACAAAGCAACAACCTGCAAGGTCTTAAAAAAGACAGAAGCTTACCGCTGGTGGGTTGGTGCTACCGAGTACCCAGAGAAAGACTCCGCCGACGATGCACGACACAAGGACTGTAGCCGTTGTTACAGCTGAGAACACCCGGTGACGGGTACATTCTGGAAAAAAAGTGCGGAAATGAAAATGTATTGCCATGGTGACGGTGTTATGGTTCACATGTATTAAATTGTACATTGGCTGATGTTGATGTGTTTTAGTATTCGCTTTTTATCCTAGGCCTGGTTGTATTTATAACGGTTGTTTAACACGATGAATGTTTGTAGGGCACTGATGTCATGTAAAAACGGTCTCCTGTGTGTGGCGAGTGTCCTTGATATCACATACATTCAGCAACAAACACAACTTGCTAACTTATTGAATTTTTCATCATACCGGATAATGAGTGTGTATGTGAATGTCTTTAGATATTTATGTGGGGTCGAACCTAGCATGATGCAACTACGTATACGCACGCGCGGACTTTATGACATGCCTGTACAATTCTTGGAATTTTGGCAAACTGACGCACACTATACAGTTAGGCTCACCCATGAGGCGTCGCCAAAAATTCCAAATTACAGCAGTTGAAGTAAAAGCAACTGCATTTAATCCTTAATTTCTGCCAGGAACAGAAACATTGTGATAGATAATCAAAGTGACAAAGATTTCCCTTCAGAAGTTGGATCTACAGCTCGTATACAATTAGCAAACACAAATGGCGTAGCGTCAAAAAAGAAAGTTCAGCCTGATAGAAAGGATTTCCTGATGTATTTTAGTTTTTTAAGTATGAGGCAAGGTGTACCTGCACACCAATTGGCACGCGAAAACGAGAGAATATCCAAATGCTCGAAATAAGGACACAGCTTACCAAAAGTTGAGGGATGCTGATTTGGTTGAAGCGCATTCGGGACATGTTGCCTTTCCTCACTGACAACATCAGAAGAATTTGAATCGTTGCTCGATGGGTTGGCCGAGACATCATTGTTGTGGCTTGAAGCCGCTGTTGGTTTCTGCATTCTTGTTTCGGTGTGAGTACCCCCTGCCGCCATGTCATCCTGTTCCATGTAGGCGACAGCATATGGTTCAATGTCCACATCATCAGAGGCGACACTGGCTGTCCGTTTTGATCTGCAACACCAGTCCTTGGGAGTGGGTGATCGTTCCCACTGTCGCCATGTTCCTGGTATTTAACAGCGTACGGCTGGATGACTTCAGAGTCGACTGGTCCAAGGGCAGATTCATGGTCTTCCTGATATCTAACAGCAAATGGCTGGATACAGGAATTGTCACAACTGTTAGCTGGCTTGATGACAAGATTAGAAGGGCTTGCCTGTGCCATACTTTTTCTCGGTTGTACGTCTGTTATGGCGGCTGTACGGTTGTCACACAATGCTTGGTGTGATGTATACTGAAATACTGTGTTGGATAGTTGGATGGATGAAGTGATGTTAGATGTGACTGTAATCCACGCCGATCTGAGGTTTCTGCCTGTAATATCAGACGAATTGAGTCTGTTCCTCTGCTTGTTCCGAGTTTTTGTCGCCCTGTAACTTGTCTCTGCTACCTCCAGTATACAGAGCACACATGCGAGAAGACGAACGCTCAGCTACAGACAATTGATATTTCCTACGAAAACAGGACAGTTTTTAACCAGTCGCGTAGAGATGGTGACGTCTTCGTCGCCTAGCAACAACAACTCTTCTGTCGCGAGCGTTGCCTTCGAGGGAGTCACGTCTGCATTAATATTCATTTCAGAATTCAGACTCCTTATTTGTTGTCTATTTCCAGAAAAACAAAATAGAACAGCAAAACAAAATGGATTTCCAGTTTCCTTGTTTAAAGAGCAGAAAAGGAACCTGTGGACTAATATCAACGAGCAGGTACAGACTTTTGTGTAATATCAGTTTTCATCCATAGTCTGACACTCGTAATCTCCTGAGCAGGCAAAAAAACAATCATCGTACCCACGAAAACAAAAACCAATCTATTACTGTCTGCGGGTGTAGCTGAGATGTTGCTCTTCTAGTCCTATTAACGATTCCATACTGACATGCTACAAGTTTCTTGACTAACTGGAAATTATATATAGCCCTAAACAATGACCATCCGGCCATTGATATAAGGTCAAACCTGTACAAGTGATCACTTCTACATACAGACCAGCTGGCCATTGATATACAATCAAACTTGTATTAGTGACAACTTCTACATAAGGACCACCTGGTCATTGATGTACAGTCAAACGTGTACTAGTGATCACCTCAATATACAGACCAGCTGGCCATTGATATACAATCAAACTTGTATTAGTGATAACTTCTACATAAGGACCACCTGGTCATTGATATACAGTCAAATCTGTACTAGTGATCACCTCTATATACAGAGGCCACATAACAAGAGATATATAGTAAAACCTGTACAAGCGACCACCTCTACATAAGGATCACCTGGACATTGATATATAGTCAAATCTGTGCAAGTGGCCACCTCTACATAAAGACCACCTGGCCATTAATACACAGTCAAGCTATACGAGTGATCACTTCTATACATAAGGACCATCTGGTCATTAATACACACTTCAGTCAAATCTGTACTAGTGATCACTTCTACATATGGACCACCTGACTATTGATGTACAGTCAAACCTGCACAAATTACCACTTCTAAAGCCACCTGGCCATTAATATGCAGAAAAACCAATACTAGTTACCAGTTCTACAGAAATCAACATTTTTCACTGTCAGATGCTTCAGACAGCATTAATTAGTGATAAAGAGAAAAGAGCAAAATGTCAATGAGTACGGACTCTGAAGACAATTGGAACTTTGTCTCACTAGTAGAACTAGTAATAAAATGTCTTTTGTGGGTAATAGAATTTAGGAGAGCCAGGAGCTACTGCAGTAACTATCTCTGGAGTGTGGCTGAGCGGTGTCTTTCATACTAGAGAGTATCAAGGAAACACCATGTGGCGTGGAAAGATAGTTACAGTGCCGTCTTGTGGGTTAGTCACCACCAACTGTCCATCCGGTCCCATGGCGAGACCCCACGGGTTTGTAATGTTCGCGACAGTACGGACAAACTCCCCGCGGCTTGTGAACATGTCTACCCTGTTGTTGCCACTGTTTGCCACGATGAGATGACCCGAGGGGCGCATCAAAATATCTCTGGGGGAGTTCAGGAGGCCCTTATTGAGTCCCAAATTTCTCCCTTCGAATATTTTGTCTCCCAATGGACTGTACTTCTGAATACTTCTGTAGTTCGTCAGCAATATGTTACCTTCGTTGTCAGATATGATCCCATTGATTATCCCGCCTCGCTTCAACGCTTCAAAACTCCGAACAAGTGAGCCATTCGGTTGGAACGTCATTATTGTGTGTCTCTCTCCCACGATAACTTTGTTGTTACGCACGTCTATCGCAATGTGGGGATGGGGATTCTGATTCGTGAATCGTACATCAAACTTCTTTATAGGCAGTCCGTCCGTACTGTACTGTACGACATGTGCATCAGCTTGGAATAAAAATCTACCTCCCACTACCCACAGGTAGCCAGGTTTCACATCAATAGCAACACTGAACGGATACATTCTCCTATGTTCACCCGCCACTACCGTTGGGAAGAGGCACAGATATGTCCCATTCATGTTGAAGACTTGAACTCGATTGTTGATAAAGTCAGTCACAAATATCTCATTGTCAGCAGACACAGCCACTCCCTCGCTTTCTCTAAATTTTCCAGGTGCGTTTCCTCTCCCACCAAAGGTGATCTTCTGCATCTTTCTGTATCTGTCATGGTTTTCTGCAAGCGGTAATTTATCTATTTTTTATTTATTGGTTTGGCTGTTCAGGATACACAGCCAGGGCTGCCCAACTAGCCTATGGCTATTACAAAGGGCTAACCCTGCTGACAAAACAGAGACAATACATGTGGATTTGAACAGGATACTTATCAATAACAATTTTCTAAGTTCGTAAAGGATAGAGGTGAAATACAAAAGTACATTTATACAGTATATACAAGGTGTAGGATGACATACTAGTACATATCATCTATAATGGAATATATAACGTCACTTATCAACAACAATATTTACAATGAGAGGTCAGGGTCTGTATATACACGTGTATGGCTATGCGTAAGGGTCGCCTAGGCATTCCCACAGTTTTCACAAGCGGTAATTAGGTTCTAATACTAAATACTGGTCAATAGATTCAAATGTGCTCCGTACTGGTTTTCATAGAATAGCTGTGTACATGGGGAATTATCCAAATAATTGTAAGAGATTTACTTATCAGAGGAGGTTTAATCAGATAAGTTCCCTCGCATAATCATTGCAAAACTCTTTTCTTCTTTAAAATTAACCTTCTTCGAACCTTGAGTTAGCCTTACCTTCACGTTGTGAGCTGTTGGAGACTGCCGGCGGTGTGGGGACAGAACCGTAGTAGCCAGTGGGACCAGAGGTAAAGGTAGTAGCCACAGTAGTTGTCAGCTGTAGATAGAGGGTTATCTTGTCATTGTTTCAACGTAATACCTTACTTAAAGCCCGGATCAATTCTTACATTTGTCAGATCGACTGATCCTTCTTGATGCTGCTAGATGACTTTAATAGTTTGCACCAGTCTGTATTGAAAGAATACAATAAATCCTATTTTAAATTAGGAACTCTTAAAGACAAAAAAATTATCTCAACAAATGGCCGACAAAGCAGCAACGTGTAAGGCTATAAGACAGAAGCGTACCGCTGGTGGGATGGTGCTTAAGAATGACCAGAGAAAGAATCCGGCGACGATACACAACATCAGGATTGTCCCCGTTGTTACCGCTACGCACACCCGGTGACGTGTACATTCTGAAAAATACCAGCAATGGAATAAAAAAATACAGGAATTGGATTCTAGAGCGTTCTGTTAGCAACAAAACATGTTGAAAGATTAATCATAAAGAGAAGAGAGAACACCTACACTCTCTTAAGACCCTGACTACAATTACCATATGCAAATGGTGTAGCTACACACAAAAAAACATTCGACCCGAAACTTGTTCGTTTGTATTGTACACCCGGTAAACCACGTTATGGCGCTCCAAACCAGGTTTGTTCTGAAAATACAAGCTGCACTATATATGAGACGAATCAAATTGATCCAAGCACACCGGAAAGTACCCCAAATATTTTCGATAAGTGTGCTGGGTTCTATAACGTGCTCTCCGCAAACACGGGACCTCCGTCATATCAAGGGACGGCCCAAACCGAAACTAGGTACTCATTTTCAGCTGAGTGAAGTGAAAGCAAAATCGTGTAGCCATTCTTATTGGCACAATATCGGTGGCACACCAACGGAGTCGAACCCAAAACCTTTGGGTTATGAATCGAACACTCAGTGCCGATTGCGCCAAATGACCCCACATTCGTCCACTGATCTAATATCAACTATAATGTGACGCAAGGTCTGCCTTTCAAACAGTTAGCACGCAAAAGAGAGCGACTACCTAAACATTTTGAAATAGATATGAGCAAATCTTACCGCAAGATGTAGGATGGTGGACGTTTGGCACGTACATCGGATTTGGAGGAAGCGCATTCAGGACACTGTCGTTAGAATTTGCACCATGGCTCGATTGGTTTCCCGACACATTACTGACGCTGTTTGAAGCAGCCATTGGTTTCTGCACGGTTATTCTTGTTCCGGTGTGAATGTTCCCTGTCGCCATCTCGTCCTGGCCCAGGTATGCGGCAGCATATGGTTCAATGTCTACATCATTAGGGGCGACACTGTTGGTCTGTCCGTTTTCACCTCCATCAGTCCTTGGGAGTGGGTGAGCATTCCCACTGTCATGTTCCTGGTATTTAACAGCGTATGGTTGGATTACTTCACAGTCAGCTGGCCTAATGGCAGATTCATTGTTTTCCTGGTATCTAAATGCGTTTAACTGGATACAGACATTACCAGTATTGTTAGCTGACCCGGCGACATCTGCTCCATTGACTAGAAGATTAGAAGGACCTGCCTGTGCCATACTTTTATGGGTTGTCTGTTATGGCTGCTCGCCGTACGGTTCTCAGAGTCTTTGAGACAATGCTTGGCGTGATGTGCACTGCAAGATTTAGTTGGATAAATGGACGGATGGTGACTGGATGGGCGTGATACCGAGGTTTCTGCCTGGAATATCAGACGGAGTGAGGCTACTTCCCTCCTTGGTGTGGTCGTTCCGAGTTTTTGCTGCTCTGTCACTCGGACTTGCTATCTGTAGTATAAATGACACTCAGTGGGAGCAGACAACGGCTTTGTCATATGAAGGTAGGACGGCTTTGATTAGTCGTCTAGAAATGGTGACGTCTTCGTTGCTTAGCAACGACAGATATTCTCTGGAAACGCCTCGAGCATTGCATTTGTTTGCTGACGTCCGCATGAATGCAAAAATGTGTGCATCGATCATAACTGCCTCTTTTTTTCATTACCTTACTCTTTGAAATCATTTGCTGTCTACTAATTGCACAAATTTAGAAGAGCAAATTAGATTTCCACTATGCTTGATTAAAGATCAGAAAAGAGACTTTGGTTCATATGTCATTTTTCATTCACAGTCTGACACAGGGAATTTCATCAGCAGACAAAAAGTAATCTTCATACCGACTGAGCCCCACGAAAACAAAAACCAATCTTTTCGTAGATCAGTCAGTCCACGAGTCATCTTCTGATACCAGACAATTCATATCATTGCAGAACCGTCTCGACTGTGCTGGTTGTTGACCTATTGTTTTCTTTTACCTTTTCTTTTTCTTTTACCGGTTATTGTGATTCAGTACAATTTTATGACGTGTTACTGTTATTTATTAGGTACTATGTGTTCCCCTAAGTATATATCTTTCTGGAACACTTAAGTATAAGAATATTCCGTTTTCGTAAAGTTTCAGATTGAAAACCGTGTTAAGATTTATTTGTTTGTTTATTTGTTTGTTTGGTTGAGCCTTTATGTACTTATATTAAGATCAATCCGACAAACGGGCCACTTTTCAGTGAGTCACATAGAATACCACAAATTGCACGATAGATGAACTTAAAGTGCAAGCCATACACAAAATGAAATGAAAGTTATCGTAAAGTCAGTGCCCGTTTTTGCATACAATAGATTACAGATATTTTCATACTTTGAACTTGAACAAGGTTGATTTTTGGCCCCCTGTTATGTGACCTTGGAACTGCAGCTGAACTTCCGGTTTTTGTATCCTTTGGCCTAGACGTGCTATGTATTTGATATTTTGGTGGCAGTAAGGAATAATTTGTGTAGATCTGGGTCCCCTAGCAGCCTGCTCTGGAACTGCAGGCCGTTCTTTTGTCAAAATCTTCAGAGGAGAATAACTGAAAAAATGAACTATGGATTTCCATAATATTTAGTTTGCATTTTAGCTTAGACACAGATGTAAATAATGGAGTGCGAATTATGCATTTTGGGACTTTTGCATAATTGATGAGGAAAATCTTTGTTTACATTGTTTTCCATTATGGGACTCAAACACACACAGAATATGTATTTTATGGCAGATGGAACATTAACAGATACCAATTATGCAAAAGTTCCTTATTGGCATGATTAATGCAAAAGTGTCATGATTCTTATTGTCCTAATGACAAGGATCAGTAACAGCTGGCACGACCTGAGAAGGAAGGCCCAGAGACGTGTGCTGTGGAGGACGATCATCGTTGGCCTATTCTCTGAATGAGGCAAAGGGCCCAAGTAAAAGTAACTTTGGTTCTTATGGCTAATGGATGATTTCAGTTGCGTGTTTTGCGGTGATCTTAACTTTAAGTAAGTAATTGTAAAAGAAATAAACAACCGTTAATTTTCCGCAGCAGCGGGTTGACATTTCTAACGTTAAGAGGTGTCTGCTCCCTAATACCCTGGGAAACGCAGACTCCTAACGAGGCACGCAAAGTTTACCGATCCCTACAACACGCACGCACGGGACACCCGCCGCCTAACACCCGCCGGCCCTCGAACCAGCTGGCCCCTACTAACACGAGCCTCTTTCGAGAAGCGAGCGATGTTGGGGACCGGCGTAAGTGGGGCCAGCTGGTAGTGGGGCGGGTGCATAGAGGCGGGAGGGCGCGCGTTAGGCAGGGGATCGGTAACTCTTATTTGCGAAGCTTCTCGAGCAGGTTTCCCAGGGTAGCTCCCTAATGACTAACAACTTTTTAGATAAGTGATGAGTGACGTACACTATACCTACAAATGAATCAGTGGCCTTCTAACATTACGGAAGTGCACTGTGGCGCAGAAGGATGGTTACATAGCTGTTTTTCACGTTAGTCACTACCAACTGTCCATCCGGTCCCATAGCGATACGCCACGGGTCGTCAATGCTTGCCACAGTAAGGACAAACTCCCCGCCGCTTGTGAACATGTCTACCCGGTTGTTCGCACTGTTTGCCACTAGGATGTGACCCAGGGAATCCACACAAATACCTAGGGGATTCCATAGGTTTCCTTGTCTGGTGCCCCAGATTCCAAATGTATACAACCTAACCCCTGAGTGGTTGTACAACATGACTTTGCTGAAGGAGTCCGTAACCAGGATATTTCCCAACATGGTCGATGTGACGCCACCCATTCTCAGGTTAGCTTCTACAAACCTACGAACAAGCGAGCCGTTGGGTTCAAATATCATTATCTCATCTTTCTCTCCGACGATGATTTTGTCATTCCGCACGTCAACAGCAATGTGTGCCGATGGAACATTACTTCGCCTAAAGCCCACCTTAAACTTGGACATTGGCCGGCCGTCTCGACTATACTGCACGACAACGTGCGGACAGGAAGTGGCAAAGAGACTCGGATCAACTGCCCATACGTTTGCCTTTCCGTCAACTGCGATATCAGTGGGATTTAATCTACAGTCTTTATCTGATGGCAGTACCATTGTGAAGCTACGTAGATAGAGCCCGTTCATGTCAAAGACTTGGATACGTTTGGTTTGAAAGTCACTCACAAATATCTCATTATCGGTAGATACGGCCACTCCGGAAATCTCGCCAAATTGGCCCGGGTCTTCTCCCCTCCCACCAAAGCTGGTCTTCATCTCGTATCTTTCATGGTTTTCTGCAATGATTCATAAGCATTTGTCAAACATATATACAGTGACAGTCTGTAACACATGTTCATGGAGCCATGGCATTAAAATTTGATATTTTTAACAGTACCACACGGGCCTGAAAATGAATAATCCCATAAATTCTACAAATATAAAAAGTAGAATTACCCCCGTAAATAGATTCATCAGATTCGTTGACAAAGTTTCACAGAACCATTTTTATTTACAACGTTTGTGCTCCTCTTTTGTGCTGAATAGTCAATAAATCCACCTTTATGTTGTGAACTGCTGGATACTAGCGACATCGGTGTAGGTACTGTTCCCTCAGAAGATGCTTCACGAGGCTCCGTCTAAAATGGAATAAGGTGAATTTTTAAAAAAAAGCTTTATTCATCAATCTTGCATTGTGGTCTCTTTAGTTGTCAAGAACTGATTTACAAGGCAACCCTGCAACAAATCAATCAACACAAACTTAACAATTCACATGACATAAAACGTGAATAATAGAACATGGGGTAATAACTTTTTTCTTGTAAACTCAAAATATGTTGAACGCTACCAACTCTAAATCATTATTTATAGAAGTCATCATAAAATGGTCATGTAAATAGAAAAAAACAAATAAATTTCAAAATCAAGCCCATTTCAAGAGATCACACGGGATCATTATTTCTTTTGATGTGAGGGTTCAGAAGTCAGATTGTGTGTCAAAATCTTTACAAATGGCTTTAGGCTGTGATGTCTGATTGCGACAATGAAAGAAAAGCAAATCGTTGTAATACCACGTACCGTGGACACATGTTTGCCATTTGCAATGGTTGTCCTGTTGGAGTTACAACAAGCTGGCTGCCCAGTGGTTGTGGCGGTGTCCAGAGCAGAGTCACCAGTGGTTGGAGCGGTGTCCAGAGATGTCTGGCTGGTGGTGGGGGCAGTGCCCGCAGCAACGTGAGCAGTGGTATTGGCAGAAGTGTCGATCGTCATTGTCGGCTAGAAATAGGAGATTATGTACTAGTCATTTTGCTGTTTCTCTTTAATTTCATATCATTTAAAATGTGGTATGCAACGCTTCTACTATGTCTATTACTTTGTCAAAATACTGCATCCATTTGGACTTGATTATACACTATTGTACATGGCCAGCATATATTGTCAATATCTTAAGTATTCAGGAACTCGCAGAACTAAACAAATCGGCGGAAAGTTAACAGTAAATGGGGAAACAAGACAAGATACGCAACTTACAACTGATGTGCTGTTGTTGAACAATAACCCGAAAAAAATTCCGGCGGAGACGAACAGCGCGAGGACTGCAACTGGCTTCATTACCCGGCCTAGCCGGCGATATGCCAACCCTGGAATATTAGTTAAAGTGAAGTTATAAGGTTGCCCGTACATCTGTGCAGATGCTTAGGGGTGGCGCCCATCTCCATTTCTGTAGCCCTTGGGCCACACATTTGTGCAAGCCACTACAGCAGGGGGCTGGTCCGCTGGTAGTCGACTCCCATACTCTTCCTCATTAGTGCTGAGTGCTAAGCAGAGAAGCATGTACCATTTTTAAAGTCTTTGGTATGACCTGGCCAGGGATCGAACTCACGACCTACCGATCTCTAACCATTTGGCCATTGATATTGCACCGGCATAGAGTCAATTCCACATTACCAAGAGGGTGTTTCTTGTCTTTTGTTCCAACATTTTGGAAATCTTTATAACATTCTAATTGTTATAAGTAACTGTTTAGAACTGTTTATAACATCATTGTGATGTTCTAAATATTTTCTACAATGTTCAACCATGTTAGAAACATTTCTAACATCAAAGTCATTATTTTTGATAGTTTCTCATCTATTCCAACTAGATTCATCATTTGTGATCAGATGTGATCATATGTTCGAACATGGAAACAATATGATGAAACTGGGTCAGTGGGCTGGGAAGAGGGCAATTCACACATCCTTGTCAAGTACAGGAAATTTTGTCTGTCTGGCAGCTTTTCACAAAAGAGTCAAGAGACCAAGGAAATCTAAAAATACAAGACCCAAACAAATTAAAGGGCCCAGCTTAGCAGCTTAGTTTATGGTGGTAATAAAAGTTTTTATGGAGGGAAAAAATGACACAGATTGTTAAAACATATGATCACATGTTCCAACAATAACAAAAACACATAGATGTTTCTAAATTGTTCTAAATTAGCTACTTTTTGGTGTATGAAATCAAAAGAAAAAAAAGAGAAAACATTAGAATAGATATCGCATGGACGGAAGATTCTTAACTTGATGAATTCAAAGTGGTTTTATCCTGCTCAGATTCTAGTCTGAGCAAAGAATCAGCCAAAGTCTGTATTTTAACCTATTCTGGCAAGGGGCCGACCGAGACGGACAAAAAAGCATCTTTCGAATATACAGTTTTGAACTTCGTAGAGCAATCACAAAGATAAGAATCTGTAGTCACAAACTAAATGTAGAAGCCGGAAGTTTTACTAAAATTCCCCGTGACCAGACGTTTTGTCCATTATGCCCAAATGAGATCGAAGACGAACGTCACTTTGTTATGGATTATATATACGATATAATGATAAACGCACAAAGCTGTTCACATTACTTTCCGCTTGCTCTAAAAATTTTGCTACTCGATAGATAAATTCAACTACATTCTGGAAGGCGATGACCTTCACTGTGTACAAGTAGGCAAATATATCCACGAGTGTTTATACCGTTGAACCAATAGTGTAAATGACATGCTAGACACGTGTTGATTTATTCATACCTGTAGAAATCCATATATGTCTGTGTAAGTAGGTGTTCTAGACCTTACGAAAGTCCTGTACTTTTGTCGTGTCAATAAATATCATATATGATCAAATGCTTTGAAATATAAACACTACTTACCGAATGCTTCCTGTCGTTGAACGTTTGGCACGTACATCGGGTTGGGATGTAGAGCATGCTGAACCTCATTGTTGTCTTGCCCATCATTCACAGAGCCTGACACGTGAGCACGGTTTATAGATGGGCTACTTGAGGCAACATCGACGTTGCTGTTTGAAGCAGCTGTTCTTGCTTGGAAGGTATCTTTTGTTTGAGTAGACCCTGATGAAGTTGTGCTGCACGCAATGTCATCCCGGTCCATGTATGCGACAGCATACGGTTGAATGTCCACTTCGGCATCATCAGAGACGACATTCAATTTGGTTCTTGGCGGTTTGTAATCATTGTTACCATCTTCATGTTCCTCGCATTTAACAGCATATGGTTGAATGTCAGCATCATCAGATGGAATACTGGCTGTTTGTCCGTTTTGAGCTGTAACATCATGTTCGTCGTATTTAACAGCGTATGGTTTAATGTCTGCATCATCAGATGCGATACTGGCTGTTTGTCCGTTTTCAGCAGCTGGAAGTGGATCATCATTACGTTCCTGGTATTTAACTGCATATGGCTGGATATCGGCTGGCCCGGCATCGGCGCCATTGCCTTTCTGGTATTTTACTACATATGGTTGTATGCGGGGGTTGTTATTGGCATTAGCTGACTCGACGACATCTTCTTGGTTTCTGACAGCACAGCGCTTGACGACATCACAGCTTGCTAATTCGGCGACGGTTTCGTTATGTTCCTGCCACCCATAAGCAAATGCCTGGATGCAGGAACTGTCCTCGTTGTTTGCGTCCTCAACGACGATTTCCTTATTACCATGCTGCTTTTGTGTAACAACATACGACCAAAGGCTAGGATTTTCGCTGTTATTAGCCTTAGAGGTGACGTCGCCATCTTGCTGATGAGTATCAGCTGATGGCTGGGAGCAGGAATAGCTGTCATTGTTGTTTGACTTGGAGGCTTGTCCAGAGCTGGCGTTAGCCTCCGTGGTGCTTTGCAGGTACAAAGGGTTAGGGTTAACTTCGTCCAGTGCGTATGTTGGAGAAGGATTCGTGGGGCGATGCGTGTACATCGGATTTTGATTCTTGCGGAGGTTTCCCGTAAAAGTTGAAGTGTAAGAACCATTCTTCAATGAGTCACGCCCTGACAAGCGGGTATCCCCTTTATGGCTTCCGTCGGGTGCAATCTTTGTTACCTGAAATGGTTCCATTTTCGTGTCTACCAAAGTTTCCTCTGTACTACCATCCTTGCTTATGTGTGCAACAGCTGCATCATCGCTCTTAGTACACGGTTGTTTGTGATCAGGGATGTGGAGATCAACACCTTCGTCATCTTGCCTGGCGAGAGGCGGCACAGTTTCTGCAACTTGTTTTGTTATACTTTCGCTCAAGACGTCCTTTCGGACGACTTTTGGCGTGGCGCCGGAGGGGACGTCTTCCGACATGGCTACGAGACGTGACGACACGTTATGTGAGAAAAATTTCACCGTATAATTTTTATTATTTGATCACAAACGGTATTTCCTTTTGTGCGGCCCGTGTGAACTATGACCTGACCACGTGAGTTGACGTCATACGAGAACTAGTTGGTACACGGGCCGCACAGTTTTTTTGCTCCCGTCCTATCACCCACCACCACCCCTTTCTCCGCCAAGTAGTTTATGAAGTTGGTTATAGTTGTTTTACATGTAAATAGAGCTGCGTTTTTCTTCGCAAACGTTATTGCGGAATTAAAGCTTTTCCCTTTTTCGGGCAAACCGTCTGAGTAGTTTGATAATTGTTGTGACGTGGTATCTGCCTGTCACACCCGACAGCCGAACTCTTTGCCCCGATTCGGCGGCTTCTTTCCAAAGTTAATACGTTCCTCCAATTACTTTGTTCAGTATTTTAAATCAACCACGACCGCAATTCATTTCCTATCCTGAATCTTATATGACTATGTCTACTGTATGGTCTCAACCACCCTCTGAAAAAAATGGAACAGATGTGACGTCATTAACAGACAAAATCAATCACTCTCTATGTAGATGAAGCAGCCCAGGAGTAATCTTCTGACACCAGACAATCAGCTGCAGGCATCCTAAGCAATATGACAGCGTTAGAATTGGAAATATTCTAGATAAGGCAATCTGTATGATATTGGCATATACTGCACTGTATTCTCACATTTCAATCATCATTTCATACTTTGAGCGGTCACAAACAGCCCAGAGACAAGTTGCACGAGGATATTCCTTATTATTTGAATCCCCAAAATAAGGACTTGATCAGGAATCCTAGTGTGACTTGTTTCTGCGCCGTTTTTAACGGCTCAATTTATGAAATAATGATGTAATATATAAATGTGCTAAAATAGTGCATTAGATGTCAATATTATACAATATATTATTCAAAATATTTCCACTTTCAACGATCTAATATTGCCTAGGTTGCCTTTAAGATCGGGAGTTTTTTCTTCACGTTAGGCCATTTTGATTTGATTGTATAGGGATGACATCCTCAGGGAAGCAAAAAAAAATTGTCCGAGCGTGCGATTAAAAAACTTTGACATAACATTTGACTTCATTATGAGATCTACGTGCATGGTCATTACGGTTGAACAAGTTACTTTTAAAACACACAGATTATGATATACCGAAAAACAGATTTTCGTTCCTTCACACCTGCTTCTTTGTCACTTTGGGCTGACTTTTCCATTCTACTAAATTAGGAGCATTTGTCTGCTATTTGTTCTACTAAGACGAACCATCTTGAATGACGGAAGGGAATCAGGACTGAACAACACGGAAATCATGGCAATAGCTGCTCAAAACCGCACCCTATGGAGCAAGTACGCTCACCGAGTTGACCAATGCAACAGTGTTGCTGGAGGATCTAAGGTCTAAGGTAAGGTGTTCTGCAATTCTTGGTTGTTCATTTTGCAGCTACTTTGTATGATTAGCAGTATGGTCGAAAAAAGTTTTCTTTGATAACAGCCGAAAAATGTTGAGCGCGCGGATGTCGTCCATATACTTTTAGTAATCAAGGCGACATGGCCTTATGGCCTGATATGTTGTTCTTATGTGAAGGAAGAGAAGACAATGTTGACAATGCTACATGTTTCATGACTCTCTTAGTCTTCCTTTGCAGGAAAATCTAAGTCGACAGTAACATCTATCTAATGCAACAATACCTTGTTGAGTAAGTCGTTGGTAACTATTTTAGAATTGCGGCATAGGCGTTTATATGTGGCACTTCGCAAGCTCAAATACATCTACATTTTGTACTCATAATAAACAGTATAGACCATGGATGTGCATCGTTCATAAAGAGAAAACAAATGTATAAAGTAGCGTTGCATTCAGTGTAACAAACGATTTTATATTGCTGATGGTTTGGAATAAAATGTTATACACGTCAACACCAATATCTTATAGTGATCTTCAGTTCTATATATAACGTGGTGAAAAAAACTGCCTCGATCAAGACGTGAAGGACAAGGAATCATACCAGTACCAGAGTTACCAACCTAGGATTGATGTGTTCAAAAATTCGTATTTTTCCAGAACTATCGTAGAGTGGAATTTGTTATCACCAAGCACAGTAGGGGCATCTTCTCTGGATAGTTTCAAAGAACGCTTGCAGATAGATGTGCAAAAGTTAGGTATGACGGGTCGTTCAGCTGCTGCCGCGCCGCGTGCCTGCGAAGCTTGTGTGTTACGCCGAAGGGCGGTTATACCGGCTATATAGATACCGATACAGAAACCGGTGTGTTACGCCCAAGGGCGGTTATACCGGCTATATAGATACAGATACAGAAGCCGGTGTGTTACGCCCAAGGGCGGTTATACCGGCTATATTGATACAGAATCATACATTTTATACTTACGGTTAAAGTAGAGTCGTCTTCTCTGAAGATTCTAACCGACGTGAGCGGCACAACTTCAACGTCCGTGCCGAGAGATGATATGTGTAGATGACCAAAAATATTGAATAAACATATCAAGGTACTGACCATTGTTCTCTCTAAACTCTAGATACAATGGTCAACATCTTAACTGTCACAAAATTTTTCAATAAATCTACGAGTTTGATGAAAACTTCATAAATCTGAAGTGATATCTTAGAAGTGATATAGCAAAACAAAGGAAATATGTTTATGAATTTAGGATTGTCATTTGTGTTAAGCTGCTCCTCCCATGGGAATGGTTAAAGTGGAGTCGCCCAACTTCGTCTCTATACATTGTCTGTGGTTCGCTGGGCAGACTTCTTTAATTCACCATCTGTCCTAGTTTTAATGCCCACGCACCTATCATGGAGTATCTCCTGCACAGATTAATGTCGTGAGCAACTGGTTGGTACGCTAAGGCCAGTCAGTTTCCTCGTCATTTGCAGTGGAGGGATTTTGGAGGCACAAGCAAAGGGGTCTTCATTGTTAACACGTCAGAATCCCATCATATTTGTCGATAAGAGCATCTACTAGTAGATGTCAGTCATAATATACTCCCCACATGTCCCGTATATGGGCCACAAGCAAAGAATTCAATTTCTAGAAACATGAGAAAAAAAAAAAACATGAGTAGCTGTCAGTTACCAGACAATCCCTCTAGCGTCCAATCTTCTAAGTGGTGCTCGGTGCTTGTGTGTAACGTTAGTGCACCTTTATCCGTGGGTCACCTATACCCGTTGTTTCTGAAAACAGGGTATTGGGGGATATCCAGTGGGCGGGCGGTAGTTTTTTTGTTTGAACATTTTCACTAGTATGCAAAAATAGAAAATATTGCAGGCTGAAACCGCCTTTCGTCGACTTGATTTCCTAAATGCCTTGTCTTTAAAACAACGGATATAAGTTACCCCTCGGACAAGAGTGAACTAGCGTAGCTTCCTTTGTTTGTTTTTTTCTTACCTGAAGTACCGTTTTGGACGAAGCATTCATGTATGACTGAACATTTACTAAATTGCACATCCATAACTTATAATCATAGTAGGATTATAGCATAGTAAAAGGTAAACGTAAACAAATGTTTCGATTAAAAAAAATAGCAAACTGTAGGGAACAACTGAGTATCAAGGGGCTCCCATACTCCCATACTCCCGTACCCAAACTAATTAGGAACGACAAAATAATAGAACAATAAGCGAATGACAATACCGGGTTGCTTTTATTGCACATTTCATCAGTTTTTCAAGGTCATCCATACTTGTCTGTCATTATCATACCTGTTCTGGAAGGTCAATATCAAAATCGAACATAGACATCCGGCTAAGCGTTTGCTGGGTGGTTCTTTATATACTGTACGTGTAGTATTGGATACTTGGATACTTCATTCAGCCCGTTAGCTATCATACAATAGTGTTCATTCCTCGAGGGGCTATATTCAGATTTTACCAATGTTGGCTTGAAGATAGTAATGCAAACAAATGAAAAATATATATGATGATACACTTGTCTAGGCTAACCAAAATTAAATGGCCAAACTAACGATACTAAGTTAACGTATATACAAATCAAACTTTACCCTGTTATAGTTTTTTTTTTCTCTTTTAAAAGAACCATTTGTAGTACATTATTTTCGATATAGTTACAGAACATTGACTACACATGATCGTCAGTACAAAAACAATGAAAAATGTGAATTTACTATAATTGTTTCTTCACTTGGTAACGCTTTATCACCTCTATCCGCTTTGTTTTAAAACAGATCATTTAGGGATATCAAGTCGACCGACGGTCGTTTCAAACTGCAATATTTTGAAAACTTTGCAGTTCAACAAGACAATGGATATAAGCCTATTAAGTTCCTTGCTTACAGGACTCGGGAGCTATAATACATCTGGGTAACAAACGGATATAGGCTACGCCATTGATGAAGGTTAACTATCGTTAAGTCTTTACATCTCGAAACAGCTTCAGGTACCAGAAAAGGTACAGTTGCAAATGTCGGGCGCGTTTTCCGAGAACCGTGGAGCGTGAATGTTCCATACGAGGTTCGCTATCATCAGAATTAACGTTGCGATCGTGCCCAGAACGGACAGAACTCCCAGAAGGAAATGAAGCCATCTAAAAACGTTCAGTTCTACATTTATCTCGAAGAACTCGTAGATTTTTCTGGAGGTGGGGTGTGGCGTGACGACTTCGTTTGTGAGAGGAGGCGAGGGACTGAGCAGTAGAGTCGTGTACTCGGCGTCTTCTACCGGCGCCTGGCCGTGAACGTGAGCTGCTCGCTCTCTCTTCTTTTTCACCATGCCCAAATGCAGGAACTGCGTGGCTACAAGGAAACTAAACGCCGCGAACAGCCCGAAAAACGACTGTCCCTTATTTTTCAAGTCTTCCTGCTCCACCAGAGCATAGAAGCAGATCGAGCAAGCGAGGATCAAACCGAAGACGAAGTGGAAAAGTTCAAAGACAACCTTCGAGAAGGTCGAATCCAGTTTCGAACTCTGGGGCACCCCGGAGGATTCTGGGTGCACATCCGGGTAACTCGCCCTCGCTCTGGTGACGGCGCCGTAGAGTGATGACGTCAGGAGGACGAGCCACACCCAGATTCCCCACAGATACTCGGAGCAGGCGGTGTTCTTACAGAGTGGCGTGTCGCCATGGTTACCGGCAAAGTAGACCAATCCCATCAGAGCTCCTGTAAGGTGAGACAACTGGTGGGTTAGGTCACACAAATAGAGTGCTTGCACACAAGTGTCTGTAACGCCGGTATTGTCCGCCATGTTTGATGGTTAAACCTGGAAGTTTCAATTATACTTTGTGTATGTTAAACCAACTTGTAAAACCTCCTTGGCTAAACATTGGAGTTAAACCTATCAGAATTGAATGTGTGAATACGTAAACTACGATATTCATGACATGTTAACACATTCTGACTCGTATCTGTATTTAAAATAGTTTCTTTCATCAGGCCAAAGAGGTTATATAGGGGAAGGCTCCCCTATATAACCTCCCTGTATAACCTCCTTGATCAGGCAGATCGGTTAAGTAGCAGAGAAGACTGTCAAGGCATTTGTATAGCAGAAAAAAGTTGTGTACATAACAAAGCTATGTTCACTTCATTCAGATTTATAATTAAGTCTCTTTAAAAATACAGGAGTGTATGTGTACATGGGAGGAGACAGAAGGGGGTGCACTGCTTACCGCTGAGGGAAGGACACCAGCCCAACCCGAGGTGATACAGGACGTATCCCTGCGGCGTGGTCCATATCAATCCGCGCAGAGACATGCCGGCATAGTCCCTTACGACTCTGCAAAGTAGACCGGAAGGCTTTTTGTTTGCTTGTTGTTTTTGCTATCTACCATATCTACTAGCCTGTGTTTTCACAATCTCTCGCTGGCTGGGGTTAATAACCTAGGGCGGCGGCGATTGTAAGGCTGGCCGCTAGGGGCACGATTTTAGTCAGGCTACCATATCTACGTAATCATCTAAGATAAAATCTGGCTGGTACAATGTTCTTTGACGAAAGATGGTGGCTGCTATTTAAAACGTCTGACTGTTTTCAAATCATATCCAGTTCATTGTGTAACTGCTATTTGAAATAGCATATTTTCTGGATGTCTAAGGTACAACGACGTTTTGAAAGTTCTTTGAAGTTCATATTCGGTGCACTTCGAAACACTGCACTGCGGAAAAAATCTTAAATATCGAAATGTGACATTTTCAAAGGACTCTCTGATGGTGAGTTACGAAGAAAGGGACAAAAGAAAAAAGTGAGCTTGTGAACAGCGTGATTGGATTGGATAAAAGCCACTCACCTTCGGGGATAAGACCAGTTCTGCATTTGACGCCCTAGAGCCCAGTCAAACACACCGGAACGGCTGGAAAATAGAAACGAATACAAAGCAACTATATACCTGTATATGTATCTAAGATGAGTACAAGGCAACCGCATAACTGGATAAGTACCTATGAGCTATCAAATTAATGCAGTTGTACGGCGGTCTCGCCATGGCACGTGTTTCGAATCAAACACACCCGGTCCTCACGTCCTTCTCTTTTCGGTTATTGTGTTAGTACCGGTGCTTAAAAATACATGCAAGGAGCTACGGGATTTAGGTCCCCATCCGATTTCTTTAACTTCTTAGGTGATAATAATAGAGTACATCAAGAGTAACTTTGATGCGCAATTGTACAAGGTACAAAGCATGGTATCTACTAATATATAACTACATGTCTATAAGACTAATCTACTCCATACAAGGATACAATCATATAGTACGGGATGAAAATGGTCTTTTACAATCATTGGAGGGATTTATAGCATCTAGACATTGTTTAATTTATTTCCTATGTATACCATGCAGGGGTTGTCACATGTCGTAATGACAATCATAAATAATCAAAGATAAGTAAATAAAGAGTGCACCCCACTGTTGTGTGTTGAGTGGAAACCGCCCAGCTAGTATGTGAAATTGTATGACCCAGATGGGGTCAGAGAGCAGTCTGAAGGGGAGATCCAGAGAGGCGAGGGGCACTCCTGTCGGGAGTCAGGGGGAAGTTGGCCATGTGACGAGAGAAGAAAGATAAAATGCTCTAATATCTAGACAGAGTGTCTTGTGAACTTGACTGTGAACCTTAAACCCACCTGTTGTACCCTGCCGTATCCTCCCCTAGCGACATGTAGGTGCCCCACCCCACGTACAGGCCCAACCACGTCATCAGGAACGCCACGAGCCCGGCACGGACGTTCTGGGAGGCCAGCCACTGGAAGAGAAAAAAAAATGAAGAAAAATGTCACCGCTCTCGAGGCGTTGCCAAAAACGATGATAAAAGACCGTGCTTCATCTGTGCAAAGTGGAATTGTATTGATCCTTTGGCCTTTCTCTCGTTTTCTCTAAATCTCTCAAAGAGAAGTCCTTTTTTACCACCAGTAGTCCTATAGGCTAAATCATTTTATAAATCCTGCCTATATATACCCCCTGTATACCCCTTTAGCCCCCCCTCACGTATTCTATCCCACCGCTGCCACCATGTGTTGTGTTGTGTTGTCTCAATCTTCATTGTATTGAGCAAGAATTGTACCAATAGATGAGCTGACTCCGGGTTTATTCTGAGCAGTATAAGTGCGGCGGATTGCTACAATCTTGCTGGTGGTGCTTCGAACTGACAATCTGTGTTCCTGATGACTTGACAGGTATTTGGGCCAGATTGTTAGAAAGTAGTGCGGGTGCTATCAACTTTTATCTTGAAAACATTTGCATTAATTGTCCTTGGGTCGCATATGTACTGACTCCTATGGGCGGCCGACTCCCCAAGCGTACTATTGCCTATCTGTCCAATATCTACTATTAGACCAGCGATCCGAAGAGCCTGGTAGAGACTACACCCCCACCCCCCCACCCCCCTCCCGAACCCTAGTACTCACCACCGCCAGTCCCGTGGGTACAGCCATGATGAGCCGACTGGTCACGTGGGCTGGCCAGTATCCCATCATGCTCCCAAAATCCACATAGCCGCCGCGGCACCTGTTCAGGAACCCTCCTGCAATTCGCAAATGCAGTAGAAAAGCTCATTTAAAAGAGCAATTTTGTTTGTTTGTTTGTTTGTTTGAACCTCTGTTTATGCATGAAAGCTCAAATCGGCCTGCAGGCCACTTTTCATTGAGGTCATGAGGGAAGAGGCAAGGGTCAGACAACATATATGACAGAGATACAGTTAACGTTATTAAAAGTCCTAATGTATCTTATAAGTCTAATTTCCGCTATTATCAGTTCTGTTTCCAATTATAAGGTCGTTCACCCAAAACTAGCCTGACCAAGTGTGTGTTTTTTTCTGACACTAATGCAAGCATACAAGCTCTTCGTACTTGCACACAATCGCCGAATAGCTAGGTTGGAATTAAGTCGTATACAGTAGAAAAGCTCATTTACAATATGCAGTGCAATTTCTCCGATTGTCAGTTTCTTTTCGATTGTAAGGTCTAACACGTTAGCTCAAAACTTTTCCAAGAGTGCAGTTTGCAATAGTACGACGAACGTGATCGACCCTTAAGCTTACTATTTCCAAAACCTTTTCCACGAATATGGCAAATGAATGCATGTCGGAAAAGCAAATAAAGTCACCATTGCCATTTTGATAAGGTTAAAGGCATGTTACAAGCTGTTCCGTGTGTTTTTCCGACACCCTTACACACGTAGATTGATGATATCAAACTAATATGTCATATACTGGTTGTGTCATGGCGGTGTACCGAAAGTGCGAAAAGGAACGAAAAGGAGCGAAAAGGAACGAAAAGGAACGAAAAGGAACGAAAAGGAGCGAAAAGGAACGAAAAGGAACGAAAAGGAGCGAAAAGGAACGAAAAGGAACGAAAAGGAACGAAAAGGAACGAAAAGGAAAGTACCGAAAGTGCGAAAAGGAACGAAAAGGAACGAAAAGGAAAGTACCGAAAGTGCGAAAAGGAACGAAAAGGAACGAAAGGATTGGATATGAACGAAAAGGAACGAAAAGGAAAGTACCGAAAGTGCGAAAAGGAACGAAAAGGAACGAAGTATGAAGCAAAGTGAAATAAAATCGATGGGAATATAAGGTAACGGTACTGTGATCGGCAAATGCATTTGAAACGGACTTTATTTTTGTATTTTGTGACTTGTTCCACGAAATTCCTAGAGCTCCAATGGTTCAACGGCGAACCGGTGGGAAAGTGCACGCGTGGAAATAGCTAAATACTAATCAAAGGCGATGGGCGGAGTCACGAATCAGTGCGTCCCGGGTTCCCACGCGGGCTGTCACAGATCAAATTGGGGGGAGGGGGGGGGGTGTTGAAAGCCGCTGAGTAGCGCGCTAGAAAAACGTTTGACGGGTTGACATTCTGGTGTAGGTTATTTTTCTACGGTCCCAAAAATGTCACAAAGTCGTTTTCTAGTGGTCCCGACCTAAATCATAAGTGGCCCCGGGCAATCGGGACACCGCGTTGATTTCTATTCGAGGCCTGGTTCCAAAGAATTTTTCTGCCGAACCCGCACGGGAGATAGACGTGAGTCGCCCGCCAGATCTCTCCGTAGTTTCCCAATATCCTTTGCACAAATTCCTCACGTTGGCCATTTCTTCCCGCAAAATGATTAATATTCATGGTACAACGTGAAGAAAACTCCTTGGTACAATGTATACATGTCTATCCTTTCACAGCTTTTCTTTTGTCGTGAACGAGCAAGAAGATATGTCTCCAGTCTCCAGAAAACCATGTTGTGGGCCCTGTTGAAGGGAGCTGTCATGCTCGTGGGGCAGCAGTTTATTAGCATATCCTTCCTGACCGGACTTCTATTAGACGTAAACAATCGCAGGTCATTTGCATGCGGCCCTCCCATCTTTGATCTTGGGAGAACAGAAGCCACCCAAATACAACAACAACGCTACAATCTTGCCTCATACTGAAAATGTATATTAATCGATATTTATCCATCACCCACCAGTAACTGAATTTTGTCCTTACTTTCTTATCTCAGTTCTGTTTCCTTGTATTTCGCTGATCTTCAGAGAATAATTTAGCCACACAAACACAACAGCCTAAAACAGCCCCGTAAAAATTTGATATTGCCAAATTCTGAGTAAAATAAAACACGTTTCATAGGCTTCTAACGCCCGCAGTACCGGTTCCTTATATTCTCATTGATTTTATTTTAGTTTGCTTCATGCTTCGTTCCTTTTCGCACTTTCGGTAGACCCTGTCATGGTTGTAATATGGTGGTCTCAAAGGGCAAAGACGTGGCATAAAACTGGTCAGTTTGCTTAATAGCTCAACCCACCGCCAACCTTGGTTGGGTAGTGATCAGGACAAGGTCGGGGAAAGGTCCTGAATGTGTGACGGGGATTTTTCGATCAACAAATTATTCAGGAATTTTGAAAAAATCTGCAGTCTAAATTGATCGCAAACTAACATATCAGCTTCTTTGTTGAAGGACATGAAAATGGCGGGGAAAGTCAGATAGAATCGATGACCGGTCACGGACTGGATCGAACACTGACGAATCAGTCCAAAAGTACACTTGTAAAACTGCGACACGACTTTGGAACTTCAATAACCTTCGTTAAATTTACCCAAAGCCACAGTGGTTTTAGAATTCCGATTTGAAAGCTCACTACCTCGGATGAAATAGAACCTGTCAGTATTGACAAGAGAAAGGTAACAGACGGTCACCGAAACATCTTCGAGGTAGTAAGTCTTTTGTTGTGTGCAAAGAACTACCTCGTATGAAGTATTGTTCTGAGTAAGGTGACAAGCGGTTCTTGGTTATGATTGGTTATTGGGTGGGCCGGCTACGGTCTCTTCGCAGCCAGGGGCTGAATTGTGAGGAGCTTACAGTAGCCACTGAAAAATGCTCCTTTATTGTGTATGTGCTTTGTTACAGCAGCTAGAACCATCGATATAAATTGCACCAACAGATAAATCATTGATTTAATTCATCGATTAGTCAGAAAAAACAGCATTTTTGTCCTGATACCTAATAAAAAGCAGTCAATAAATTGAAGTTGAAATTCATGAATAGTTTCTTTAGGTTGAGTTTTCTTTACGTTAGCTGAACTTTGTTATGTAGCAGTTTAAAGCTTCACTAACGGATAAACTATAATTCAATTAATTGATTATCCCGAAGAAATCAGCACTTTACCCTCATACCTAGCAAGCAGCATCCGAGAAGAAGACACAGGACCAAGGAGGTGACCAGGGCGCGGCGACATCGAGACGTCTTCCGGTAGAATAGGTAAGACTCCGCCTGTAACATCGTCTTCCTGCGGAATGACAAGGAAAAAAAACTGGCGTCAGCCGAAAAACATCACGCGACAATCTACTCCGAAATCAGCCCTACGGTTATGATAATCCAAAGGGCAATGTTAGGCTCGAAACCGGCCCTCTGGTAAAGAGAGCAGGTCGCTGAATAAACCGGTCTGTGGTCTTTATCTTAGTCTTAAATATTTGTTATGTTATGTTTGTTTGAGCAGAAGACTTAAGCAGATGTGCCTTTGTCTGATGCTTATTAAAGGAAGGTGAATAAAATAAAATTAGATCTTAGTCTAAAAATCCGAATAACACTGTACCCTATTTTAGACAAAAGTGATGGGCCGGCTGCTGAAACAAAAAAATCTTAACTTTACTTTACTTTACTTTGGTCGAGCTCCCGCTCGAACTAATCTTTAAAGACGAAAATTCTAAGAAGCACTCAAAAGTTTTATCCTGTAGCTCGCATTAGCACGTAGGTTCCAAAATGTTCACCCCGAACTGGAGACTGGATGACGAGTCTATCCCAGAAGTAACAAAGGTCGAGCATTTTGAAACAAACATGCAGCCCTGACAGACAGACGTGTTCGCACAAACTTTGACCCGATCAGGTGAGGGTCGCACGAACACAGAATTCTGTCATGCTACTAGTGGAGCGTACCTAAAGCCCGGACTTGGAATTGTCAAAAAAAAAAACCTAAATGTCCGGAGCCAAGTCCGGACTTGCAAAAAGCAATCTGTCACTTATATTCCCTTTTTTTGTTCTAAAGCATCTAAAACATTCCATAGACAGTGAAATTTGCACTGGAAAAAGACAAAAAAACATTTTGTGTTTACACTGGCTGTACATCATTTTCATGCATTTTTCACATTGCATTTCAATTCATGCTAACATACAATTTTATATGAACCATCCCCCTCCCCCTTAAAAAATAGCACATAATAAGCAATGGTGTGTTCAGGTCCAGACTTTAAGTCCGGACCTGAACCTGAACTGCTGGACCTGAATCCGGACCTGAACCTGAAATTGAGTTTAGGTACGCACCACTACATGCTACCGATCTATATATAGCGCCCTTTACACGACTCTCCTCACTCCAGATAATAAAGTTCTCTCCGTAGCAAAGGGAAAACAAATGAATTGTGTAGGATCATGACTGGAAGAGTAATCAAGGAAATTTTCATATGGTCTACAATGCATACTATTTGGTGCAAGTGCAGTGTGTCAGGCTATCAAGTAGGTAAAACTGTATTTTTCTTCCAGTACCTCGTCTGTCATATTTGTGGTGCATACACTAAAGACGAAAAACAACATTTAAAAAAAAGACAAATTTTTGTCTATACATAAGTCTTCAAGGTTCAAGTCTTCGACATAACTACTGTAGCCCTGATGTTATTTGACCGGACCATGTATAATGTCACTCTTATAAGACGTGTAAAACCACATAAAGAATTGTTTATACTCACATCTCCGACCCTCTCCTAGCCCCAGCTGCAGTTGTCGGTGCCACGTACCTGGTAAACATGTCAGGAACCGCGGCTCATATTTTAGCTGCAGCAAGTTGGTAATTAACCATCGCAGAAAACTGAAGGCTGCATGAGTCAGTAAACTGCACCAAAACTGCAGTAGTACATGACCCGAATCGTGAACCACAGGGTCACAGGTTCGAATCCTTCAAATCGCTATGGGTCAACCTCGACCTGAACACCGGTGACAGAGGTTACCGTTGGTCCCACGTAACTAACCAAACAAAATTCGCGACGAGTAGACGTGAAAGATCACTGTTCGTGATAACCAAAAAGTCAAAGTTTACTAATTACCAAGCTGCACTAAGTCAACAAGACATTACGATAGATGGACCCTTTTTGGTTTGCATTTCGCTCAATCAAAGCAATAAAAAAAGGGAAAGTGTCAGAAAAAAAACTTTCTCTAGTTGGTATAGTCCCAACGTTCGAAATGACCTTTGTTCGCTACAAGAGCGACTTAGATTGATCAAGGGTTGACTTGGACTCTGTAGGGTACCAGAAATATTGACAAACATTACGCAACGGATTCTTTCATTGTTGCGCAACCAGAAAACCATCGAGACGGCAAACGGATTAAAGTGTGTCCAAAATCTAAGGTAAAATTTGAAAGCTCTCAGCACGTATTCTGAGTCCTTCTCGTAAAGTTCTTAATTCTTTTTAAAGCTGTAGCTATAAAATGAATGTAGGTTGTGTGATTTTGGTGAGTTAGTCCTGTGTATGTTCGGGAATGAATGGAACAGATTAGACTTAGTAAGAGTGAAAGACTGTTCGAAAGGTTTGGTTATAAAGCAACGCCTTCTAGCACCATGGCTAAAACTGCATCTAGTTTTGAGCAAACAGTCTCGTACATTGACATTGTTGATGACTTAAGAATTATATTAGCTAGTTTATTTTTATGACTTGGGCGGGGGGGGGCTTTTTGTCTTTTCGTTGTACTCCTATAAACGTCTTCAATAAAATTTACAAGCGTAATCATCTGCCTCAAAGCTGAAGATATGATTAAAGATTGTACCATTTTACATTTGTTACTTTTTCAATTTTGTCACAGCTACATCGTAAGAAAGAGGAGGGGCGGCTACAAGATTAGTCAGGCAGTCACAAACGAGGTATCTTCCCTCTTCACATCTGCTTGTAGATCATGTGAAGCCGACGTTATTAAAACGCCTCGCCCTTTGCTCACACATGGGACCACGTGCACCGAACACCCTGTTTGTCTATTTTTGTTTGTTTTTAACTCAAGCCCAATCACAAAGGAGCCACTCATGCAGCTTGTACAAAGTCTGATTTGACCCGGGGCTTCTCAGAACGTGCTGACAGCGCAGAGTGGGGACACTCGACACATTTCTCACCTGCGAAACTTCGCACCTTTGTTTGTCGTCTGATAAAGTTTGTCAGATTTGGGGCAAAAATGGCGGGAACTCACTGAAGGTGGCTGTCGTCTGATTTTCTGTCAGAAGTGGTCTCTATCGTCTGACATTCTGAGAGAACGTTTGGCGGTAAAAATGTGTAAGAATTGCAACATTTGTCGAGAGGGCAAATACTGAAGGTCGTTCTGTGAGAGGAGAGTCGAGGTGACGACATATTTTGTCGTCTGCGACGCCATTTTGCTGACTGAAACTGTCCTACTTTCCACATCACTGAGCGTCTTTCTTCATCTGTACGATTTGGACTACGCAGGAGGCTCTTGTCTTTTGGAAGATTTTATTTACAACTTTAATACGACGAACTGCGCCAGACAATTTCTGAACTGTGACCTGCAAAGTGACAAAAAAGTTCTGTCGTCTGCGACGCCATTTTGGCGACTGAAACCGTCCTGACTTACAAACGTTTGGTCTGATTCAACGCAATTCCATCTTCTGAGCACCTACGACCAGACGCATCCTCGGCTAAGATTTGTGTTGTAATTTACCGAAAATAAGGTCAAGTGGCCTCTCTATTGTGGTACTTGCTCGTCTGAGGACATTGTTTCAAACATGTACACTCCAAATGGAGGATCCGCGACGATCCCAAACGGACGAGCTTCGACCAGCAGCGAGTTCCACCCGCCAGAGCGACGGCAAATCCGAGTCACCAAAGTCAAGGTCATCAACTTCCTTCTAGAACTCTGCCAATGGTCTTCGCTCGCTGTCCCCATCTTCGTGACTTCTGAGGGGGTTGCCCGGACGGTGGACAGAATTCAGGCGGGGAACACGACGACTGGCGCCGAGCAGGGCGGTGGCAGCGCCCCGGCGGATCAGCTGCCGTATTACTGGTTACTAGTGGCCGCCTCCATCGCTTACGTGGCTACCGTCACCTTACTCATCTACCTGCCTGTCAAGTACTGCTTCATGTGGAAAAACAGATTTCTGCTGGAAAATGCCAAATGGTGAGTAACATTGGTTAACCTTTATTCGCGGGGTAACCTTTATCCGTTGTTAAGAAACATGATATAGGGATGTCATGTCCACGGACGGTTGTTTCAAACTACAATATTGCAAAACCACCGTCCGTCGACTTGATATATACTTAAATGATCCGTTTTCATAAACAGCGGATAAATGTTACCCCGCGAATAATGGTTAACATACACTACATAATCATCTCCAAGCAGATGTTGTGACGCAGAATCGTAAGGTTTATTTAGCCCCCGTCCCGTTTTTGTTACGTTGTCTTAGACCGTTTTTGTCCGCACCAACATCTGCTTGGAGGTTGGGATTAAGTATAACAGACTAAATGACTAGAAAATCTACAAGCAGATGTAAGACTTCGGCCTAGTTTGCTTGTTGTTTAACTAATATTTAATTTCTGCTTTGTGAAGAATGGAAAAAGGGAAAACATCAGTAACACTAATAAAACGCAGGAAAAAAAACGTAAAAATATACAGGCCAAAACTTTTTCGTCTCCCTGGAGATTGATATTGAAGACTAAACTTTCAATATGCATCTGTCGGGTGATAATATTTACAGTAGTTTAATTTCAATTCACTTTAAAACTTAAAAACACATGCAACAATCAGAAAAACGTAGTAGTCTATAAATGTTACGATTTTGGTTCCAATTCATCTCTCTCTCCTGGCCCCCTACCTACAGCTATTTCGGTTTTAATTTTTTGGATCATTTATAAAACGTTGTCACTTGGTAAATACCTGTCATCTAAGCTTGGTTTTGATGCACAGTACACAACTACAATACACACGGCAGTCAGAGACTTGTTTGGAACCCCCTCCCCCTCCCCTCTAGCTAACAGGCCTCTCAGTGGAGTACATATTTGCGTAAGGAGGCGGTGCCGAGTTACTGGGTGTACGAATATTGTGGTTCTTATTGCGCCACTGCCCGCTACCGTGTAGTCAAAACACCAACTGCTAAATGTTCACTTCGTTTCTTGCTTATCTAAGCTATTAAATGATTCAGACATATACATAAAGCTATCTTGAAATGATAGGCACTATAAACATAAAAGTCTCAATGGCAAGGCTGTTGAAATGCAAGTTCTAGTACTAGGCATTTAGACTTGGGCAGACGCTGAGTATACTAATGCAGAAACTTTCGCGGTGGCCGCTTCACCGCGAACGTAAAACCACAGCGAACATTTCCCATGGCAATAAGAGACTACAATGCCGATGGTGCTACCGCGAACATAAAACCACCGCGAAAAGTCCCTTTTCCCGCTACCGCGAAATTAAATCCCCGCGAACCTTAATGCATTTACAGTACCATAACAGTGGTATGGTGTGTCAAAATTTAAAGGTATCAGGATGTCGAAAACTCGTTGTGTTTATTCCTTCGAGACATTTGTTTAAGAATGACACAATAATATCCTTGAAGTATTTCGTTTATCAGTTAAGTGGTGTACAAACACTGGCACTGCCGTTCAGTAACTTAGCAAAGTTATCGCACTACTCTTACCGCACGCTACAATACCAAAATATCAATGGTGAAAAGTATGGTAGAATTCAGAAAATGTAATATTTCCGAGTTCCTTATTAGCAATGTAAAGTAGCCACATTAAAACCAAATGAGCACATAAATCAGTGTATTATTATCAACTACATCCAAATGAGATAGAATCTACAAAAAAAAACACCAAAAAAGTTCCTTTTATTCTTTATCATGGACAAACTTTTTTTACTTGTGCCGCAGTGGTAGAATATAGGGAACCTATTTCTGGAACTGTTTAAATCTCATCATAATGTTTATATCGATCGACTTGACGTTTGAACATTGACTTCTGGGACCTTTAAGGCCACTGTTGACAATTAACTAGTCAGTGCCTCTTTCTGAGCAAAAAAAACATTTAAATTTGCTCTAAACAGAACGTTTGGCATTCTATGAAATATAAAGGTTGTTTAGTGTTTAGCATATGTTTCTTCACATCCTAATAATATATCTTTGCGCAATTGCAGTGTTGCGAGGGGCGTATGTGCGTGTCATTGTTTACTTTACATAAAAGAGGTCGATTCGAACTCGCAATCCGCTGATCTTAAAACTGGATCGCTGAACCTCTACGTACATTTCACGACAAATCTATTACTCGAACAAAATGCTAATTACATAGGACGCGGTCACATAGGCCGCACGACCGTCGTAAGATTTTTATGCCATAGGATTTTCAAGCAGGCCGTGACAGAACCAACCACCGACATGGATCCAAAGCAGCATTTCGTGTACCAAAACAGTTGAACTTTACAGGAGACGTACGTTTGTGTCCTCCAAAATACCCGAAGTAATTGGCAATCGTACGGCGATCGCACGACCTATGTGACCGTGCCCTAATACCCCCCTCACATGTAGCGGAAATCGATCGGACGACGAGTCTGCGAGCTCTAAATTACGAGGAGGCATGACCTTGACTGGAAGGTGGGAACTCTGCCATTTCTTTGTCGGCAGCAGGGTTATGCCTCCTCATAATTCAGAGTTCGCAGACTCGTCGTCCGATTGATTTTCGCCTAATGTGAGGGGGGGGGGGTATTAGGACGCATATATTTCAGTGCTGCTCTCACATAGAACGGTCCCTAGGTACGGACCCGGAGGGGCGACTATCGCAGGGTCGATCTAAATGGAATGTCCGCTCTGATAAGGAAGGCAAACATTCTGTGTGAAAAGTAAATCAAGAAGTTGATTTATCAATCATTTATAGTGGCAGCCAGCCGGTGCATTATATTGACACGGTATAAGTGAAGTGTCCACCTTGCAGTCGGTAGGTCGCGAGTTCGATCCCCGGCCGAGTCATACCAAAAACGAAGCAGAATCTTAGATAAGTGTCAATTATTTTGTAGTTGCAGTCAGTTGGTGCAATGTAGTCTCTACTAGCTAGGCTCCAGTGCCACGTGTTGCTGGTAACATGGTAGAAATTGGCCAAATAGATTTTTTTGTCATTAGGCGTAGTCTGTTATACTTAATCCCAACCTCCACGCAGATGTTGGTGGGGACAAAAACGGTCTAAGACAACGTAATAAAGAAACGCAGTCGGCGGCAAAGAGAGCTTGTAGGGAATCGCTACCAACGGAATAAAAGTGATACACTCATTAATTTTTATTGCAACAAGATGGCAATAAATGAGATCGTGTGGCGTAATCGACAGCGCATTGGGCTCAGCCCAAAGAGGCCCCGAGTTGCAAACCTGCCATGCCACCGATGTTGTGCCCTCGGGAAAGGCACTTAACACGACTTTGCTCACTTCACTCAAGTGAAAAATGAGTACCTAGCTTCGACTAGAGCCGTCCCTCAGATAGGACTTTTATTTATTTATTTATTTATTTATTTATTAGGATTCTCCATTTGGAGGGTATGGCGAAACCGGTGTTAAGGACACCTTTTCAAAGCCGCCATACACAAATGTGCACATGTTCGCACATGTCTACACGCGGCGGGGTTATACCGCCCCTTACGGGGTGATATACCCTTTCGCTGGCTGATACGGTATGTAGGTTCGCCAGGCCTCCAACCGGGTGAATTGAAGTGAATCACCAACTCCAGACAGAAAGGTTTGCTCCATCTCACACCGCACCATCGCACGTGTGGGGGTTCTTTATCGTGCATAGGGTGTGACTCTCCCCATACACGGGACCTCCATTTAACGTCCTATCCGAGGGACGGCCCTAGCTAAAGCCAGGTACTCACTCTCACCTGAGTATAGTGAGGAAAGCCGTGTTAAGTGCCTTTCCCAAGGGCACAAGATCGAACACAGCAGCTGGATTCGAACCCGCAACCTCTCGGTCACGAGGCGAAGACAGTACCACTGTGCTACGCGGTCCCATAGACTTTAAATGGAGGTCTCGTGTTCTGGGATCGGAGAGCCGCACCTCGAGCACGTTGAAGAACCCACCATACTTATCGAAAAGAGTAGGGGTCCTTCCCGGTGTGGGTGGTTCAACCCTACAGACTGGTCTCCGGGTTGACATCTTGCAAAGGTGATAGTCACGTAATATGTCAACCCTTCCACAAACGTGGTCAAACTGAATAAATAGATGGCTTTTCCCGACAGCACCTAGTTAACGTTAGCCGTACAACTAACTCTAAAATAAATGTCTCTTGTCCCTCCAGGCTTCCCGCCATGTTGATGCACCTGTTGCTGAGCGTCCTACCGTGCATGTCTCTCATGCTGTTCGGGATTAAGGTAAGGATTAAGAAAAAAAGATTAAACTGTGACAGAAGCTTTGTTTATAGATTTCTCAATCAGGTTAAATATTAAACAGATTTTGACTTTGAAGTTCTGCAACTGACCACGTTGTAGAGCAAATCAGGGCAGTCACAGAGCGCAGATTTTAACCCCTTTTTCAATGTACTTTCAATGGTTTCATTGGTTGTTATACTTTATTAAGTAAAGTTATCTTCTTCTTCTTTCGTGTCATCACTACACTTAAGAAACGTCGTCGCGGACAAACTGACCTGCGTCCTTATTACAAATGGTTTTCAACAAAAACCACATAACGCTGTACAATCATAAATGCTTTAAAGATAGCTATAGCTTAAAACGTTTAGCGAGGCTAAACAGGTAAATCAGACCTACCAGTCCCATAGACGAAACTATTAGCACTAAGACCGTTTGGCAATTGACAATGCTGCATTGTTGAGAGCCGCAGTAACACATAAAACACATCGAGACTGACAGACAGACAGACAGATAGACAATAAAACCCAATACTCCCTACGCCACTTGAATGCTGTAATAAGACGAAAATAAACACAGCGCTGTCTCAAGATCAAATGAGTCTCATAAGTCTTCTAAAAATCTTAATTGAATCAAATAGCAAGAACTTAAAGGGTGTATTAGCTTTGCGGATTTGTCGTATTTATATTTACCTCCATGAAATGTCATGGAGGTTATATTTTCAGTAGCGTTTGTCTGTCTGTCTGTCTGTCTGTCAACAAGATAACTCAAGAACGGCTGAATGGATCGGTTTCATACTTAGTGTGTTGGTGGGGTGTGATAAAAGCTAGAAATGAGTAGATTTTGGGCCCCCATTGCGGCTTCTCTTGGTACTGCAGCGCAACTTCCGGTTTTGCTATCTCGTGCTCTGAACAAGCTATTGTTACAAATTTTGAGTATAAGATAGCTCTTGTTATATTTTGTTATGGGCGTGCCTAACTCGTACAAACTCGCCATAAATGATTAGCAGTCCTACTTATGAATCACTAGGTCACGGGTTCCAGTCCCAGTCAGGCCTATATCATGTGTACAAGGTTACACCCCATATATCGTTCCAAACAGACGTGAAAACAAAGCTGTCAAAGTCAGGCCCTGCTCGCCGACATGAACTTTATACTCCATTTCGTAACAACTCCAGTATTGAGTAGCCTGGGTACCATCCAGAAAGTAGTTCGCTCCCACGTTCATTATATACTATATATAGTCGCTTCTAGCTGTGACATTCATTATACACTATATACAGTCGCTTCTCTGTGTTTCTAGCAGAAGCGAACATAGGAGCGAACTACTATCCGGATGGTACCCAGGCTAAGTATTGAACTCTCGACACCCAAACGAGCCCTTAAAAACGTTGTGATGAAATGGGAACAATACTGTGTACTTTTTGTGCGGGTGGATGGAGGAATTCGCGCCCGATCTGTATCTGTGAACACATAGATCAACTGCTATATCCGCCCTTTGACGTAATACACGCGGTCGGTTATGTGGCATTGAAGAACTTTCTCCATTTATAATCTGATGCACTGAGCGTTGTTTAAACTATATGGAAGAAAGAGGCCCTACTGTCTATAATGATGCAGATTTCCTCATTACAAGTTTCGGACAAAAATACACTTGGCTGTTATTTCTCTCTTAACCCCCAGATACGTATACATCATAATCATTAACTGATACTGGCGGTTAATTCTTGCCTTGCCTAGACATGCTATTATCTCAGATCTGAAGACTGACAACAACAGAGGTACGATGCTATTACTTAGTACTTTCTAAAAGACCGCATATCTTATGCATTTAAAGACAACAGATTTTAGAAATTGTCCTTACAGACTAGCAAAGAAATGAACAATTCATCATCCATTAACCGGTATTACCCCCCATTCAGACCCACGCGTAAAGCTTGGTGCAAACTTTGGGTCATGCCAAGTAAGGCTTCCAATAGGATAAAGTCAAACCTGTATCAGCAGCCACCTTTGCATAGCGGCCACCTGGCGATTGTGGTCACTTTTTTTCGGCCCCTTGCATTTTTTCCATTGACCTAATAGTCTGAGACGATCGAGACAATCTTACTTGGTGAGAAAGATTAGTGGGCACTAAAAACATGAAGAAGAAGAAGAACTTTATTGCACGACAACTGTAAAGGATACAATTTGTGGCATTATTTTAAGTGTACATACAATACATACAGAACAGTTTAAATACATGAGTTGCTAAAATCTAGAAATCTAAGAGACTATGTGTAACTGGTTGCTCGTGGTCAATTGATCAGTATTTTCCCTATAGTGGCCACCTCTGTATAGTGGCCACCTCTGTATAGTGGCCACCTCTGTATAGTGGCCACCTCTGTATAGAGGCCACCTCTCTATAGTGGCCACATTTCTCCAATCCCTTGAGCGGCCGCTATACAGGTTTGACAGAAGTTTCTCAAAATCCGGGTTAGTTTTAACAACATTTATCATCTCCTCGCAGTTGCAGGACGACAATAACGAGGTCGCGGCCATGTTCGACACGTACACCGACTTTCCCGTGGCGCTGGTCGTCCTGGGCGTGCTCGCCGCCAGCTGGGTCGAGAAGGTCCGAAGATTCCCGATCGCGACTTCGGCGGCGGCGGAAATGACCGAAGGGCCAAGCAGTCCTAGGGTAAGCACCTGAATTGTGCTTTATAACTTTCACATTAAAGAGTTACCATACTTTGAACATCTTAATGCTACGGATAAATTTATATTTTTGATGCGCCTAGATAAAACCTCTATATCAAACATCCTATAAGATAAGCACCTTCAAATAGTCAAATTGTATGCTATTGCTTTTCTGCATATTTTTTACCTGTACCTAGCCCGTCTAGGTATGTACAATAAAGTTCATTCATTCATTCATTCATTGACACGAAGTTCAGAACGTAGAGGTTGACTTGACTTGACTTTATTCAGATCCACTTTTAGCTATTACAACATTATGTCGCCAGCTATTCTTCCAGTGGTCTACATAAAATACATTAATACACGCACAACATTACATTACATACATACAAAACATAATATGTACATTGCAAACTATACAACTGAGAGAAAACAAGTTCACTTAGTAACTGTGTTCCAGTGGTAAGCCATACGGTAAAGGAAGCGCTTCCTTTCTGCATTGGTCCTAGGTTTTGACAGTTTGATGCAGTTTGTTGTTGTTGACCGTGTTTCAATGGTACCGACTGTTGGTTGACTGGAATATTTGCATGCAGTAGTCTTACCATTAAAAAAAAACTATAAACCCTCTGGAAAAAAACTGTTAGTTTATAAGTCATTTGAATGATTAGTCTTAAGTTAACCAAGGACTGATATAACGTCCTTGAGTTAACTGATGGAAAACTTGCAATCACACGACTGTGACGTTATTAAACGTCCACCATGCTGGTGGGTTTCCTTGACGACCAGCCGCCATCTTGGATCTATCAACACCTCCAACATGGCTATGTGATGACATTGCATTTTCCTTTATCATTATAGTCTATGGTAAACCCGGTTTACACAATCGACGGCGCCGACGGCACCCAATCAACGGACGAGCAGACACCACGTGACCCGAGCCCCAGTACTCCTCATACGCCTGTATCCATCCGCCGAAGTTTCCCGATGTCCTTCTCGTCCCGAACATCGCCGAGGCCGAAGCCGAAGCTGACGTCAAACGACGACCGCGCCCGAATCCTCTCAATCGAGTTCTTCGCGGTCTACGACGTCATCGAGCTGCTATTGGTCACGAACTTTCACGACGTTTGCCGAACGTACTGGATCTTCCCGATCTACGTAGTCGCTTTTATAAGTATGTTCAAGTCAATACTTCGTCTTGATCACAGGTTTCTGCCTCTCGTCTCCATGGCGACGCACGAAATACCATTTCTAATCCTCCGCATAGCGTTACTGGCAAAATTTGGAATAGCGATCATGAGTTTGGTCTACCCGCTGAAAAATCTGGCGGCCATCGCGTTCTACGTTTACTATAACTTCGTCGTCGTGATAATCAAGTCACGAGCGTTCAACAAGAACAGATACTCCTTTCCGAACAGGGATGATGCGGTCAGTACCACTAGCTTCTCCACAATCTCATCGCGACCTGGGTCCACTCTCTACTGAGTTAGAGAGCGATAATAACAAAGGACTATTGTAATAGTATCTCACACACCTTCAAAACTACTGTACATTCTAGATACGTCCTACGAATACGATAATTACTTTAGTCTAGCGCATTTGCCAAACAGAAAGAATAGAAAGAAAGAAAGAGATCATCTTGAATCACTGAAGATCAAGTATTTCACGGAAAAGACAGACGCAATCCGATTCGTACGGTATTTACAAGTTCATTGTACAGGGAAAAGTCTCATACTAATAAGCTATTTTCGACAAGCACAATGAACAGTGGACCAGGGCTAAGGACTGCAACCCTTTCCAGTAGCGTGCAGGTCGGGTGAGCGGCACAGCCGGGATTCGAACTCGCGGAATTTAGTTCCAGAGTTAGCTAGAGGCAGGGTCGCTAATTACATCTTTGGGCGGCCTAAAAAGATGAAGTCTGAAAAACAAGTACGTCTGTAAATACTTGTGACTGGAAATGTAAATAGCTAATGACGTCCAAAGTGTTGATCGAACACATACCTGTACATTTCGCGATAAACATTGTATTGCTTGTGAAAACACTCTCCCTGTAAACACTGTAAGAGTTTATTCTTATGATCAAAGTAAACGATGCATAGATATTGGTAAATTCTACAGACCTTTTCCTGACTACCAAAGGCCTAAGAAAAGTAAGGTTTGGAACATTATGCTTTGTGTTTTTCTGTAAATATATAATATGTCTCACTTACAAAATATCTAAGACTACGATATCACAAGAGCCCTTACAATTGACTGTCAACATTTGTTTCTTTTCTTCTTTCTTGACTTCTCTTTTTTGTCCACAAACTTCTCCTGTACGTGTTTCACAACATGTACCTTTATTGATCGTTTCAGGCAGCAGACTTTGATTAAAACACACAAATCAATACGCTAGTCCATGTGTGCTTGATATATTGATCTTGGCTATTTTTCACTGACTGTACGTATAAAATTCTGTTCCTTTAGTTTTGTTCAGCTTTCTTTGGTACACGAGCGTAATTACCCGTGGAGAATTTGTATTGCAGTTGAACATTTCAGATCGTGAAAGATCCGCAATAAAAATTCCACGTCTATTCCTGAGTCCCAGCTCGGATATGTGTTTAGGGTTGCATTCATCATTTCGGATAGTGACGTAAAGCCTACGGCCCCCATATAAGGAAGTTTCAGGCATAAGCCTCAAGCAGTTAGCCCCTGCACGTAAAAGAACCAACCACTCTAGGCCAGATGTGCTTGCCTAAATATTGGCGAGGCCGCAATGCACAAAATAGCTCCGAAACTATTCATATCGGTGAAATATGAGTGTCATCATTTTTTCCACTAGATCCTATTTACAAAAACCGCCTTTATCAAAAACCGCTGTTGTAGAGGTATACTGTATACTCGACAGTGTGGATCAGAAAAACAACGTAAGGCAAAGTCAGCAACAATCTGGACAAGCTAGATAGGAGTGATACCCCCCGCCTAGCCAATAGATCGATAAACATCGATTTGTCACAAAGTCTGTCCAACCAACCAACGAAGCGAATTGGGGACAAACCAGTAGGTATCTATAGGGATGGGTCAGAATGTTCCATTCCTTCCTTTATTCCTTTAGTAAGACACCCTTTAACCTGTAGGGCTAGTCTTCCAGGGTTCGAACAGATACGCCACAAACATACATGTATATATATACATAACAGATAAAAACATTCACAATCATTAAAAAAAAATACCAACTTGAGAATACATGATGGTAGATTGCCGCTTTAAATCGTGAAATGTTGGCCAGGGATTTGATGTGTGGCGGTAGGACATTCCATAGACTGATGGCACGGTAGCCATACAAATGATCTTCTTTTTGAAGGTGGAAATAATATGATATGAATGAACTTAGTTGCACAACAGTTGTAAAGTGTGACCGAAAGTTAGGTTTTCAAACGTGAGTTTCCTCTATTTACAACATATTTCACGATCTAGAAAACTTCAAGAAAACTATACCTACCTACTTGCCTACCTAGTCCCTTCCAGAAAACTATATTTCTATGAAAATCTCGAAACCCAAATATTGAAAACGCGGGACTATTCATTAGCCAATGCCTACAGAGATCTAGAAGACCCCCCCCCCCCCACCCCCACCCCACGCATTTATACTGACGCATGACGTGGTGCCAATGGTTAGCCCCTAAAGCCGTAATTCCCAATTACATAATGGCGATGAAAAATGGTTGATGGGGAAATATCGTCCCATCTGTTCCCCCTGGGGCTCTGATTGGGGAATTCTCGTCTCGCGAGGCTCCGCCAGGGGGATTGTCGTACATATGAATATATGTGAACAATCCGATAACATAGTTCCGGTTGAAAATGGGACCGGGAAAAGATGCACAGAATGATGCAAAGGACGCTTGAAGGAGGACGAAAACAACGACAAAAAAATCAATGTACATCAATTATTGTGACTTAAAAGTTTTATTTAATCATGCAAGATGAGCAATAACCTGTAATTCTATTAGTCTTTTTTTATATAAATGATCAACATAACATCATCAACTTTCATAGAAGTTGCTCTTATAGATTCACGGTGGATCTTGTACCTTTGTATTTGATAAAGATGATTATGATAACCAGGATATGAGCCACAAGACTTTCGGCCACAGAAACAGACCCCGGGGTTTACGCTGACTTGCGCCTGATCCATACATTTTCTGCAACGTCGATCACGCCGTGTGTTTTAACGGATTTTTCCCCTGACGCAATGTGTCGTCTGCGAGCCAGCTGAGGTAATTAAGCTCGATATCGTCTGAATTCTCCCAGCTATTGCCTGTTTTTCCGAATTTCTCACTTATCGTCTGATTTTCCTCAGATATCGTCTGATTTCTGTCAGCTGTCTTGTGACTTCTCTCAGCTATAGTCTGCTTTTCCTCAGATATCGTCTGCACCATAGCAACATTTCTCTCAAACATCGTCTGATTTCTATCAACGGAAAATAATCATCTATTTTCTGTCAGCTGTCTTCTGATTTCTCTCAGCGAAAAATCGTCTATTTTCTGTCAGCAATCGTTTGATTTCTAACAGCGAAAAATTGTCTGTTTTCCTCTTTCTGATTTCTCTTAGGAAAAAAAATCGTCCGTTTTCTGTCAGCTGTCGTCTGCAAGAGAAAGAAGTGTGGATCCCGCCAAGGCGTATTACGGGTGGGAGGCCGCCAGGGCGCCCGGCTTGGACAGAATCAGCCGCTCACAGCCGCGAACCCTCCAGGAATTGCTCCCGGTTATCTTTACATTGTTATTCCTTTTTGTATTATTCATAATCGTCGTGTCGTCCGAGCGGCAGCGGACAAACCGGCCCTGACGTCCCTGTTGTTATTTATTATTCATTCACATTAATCGCCAGCAATTCTGTCTGCTTTACTTGCTTTGTACTGCGGTTTTGCATTCCGTTAAAGCCACTTGCTGAGAGAGGTATTCGGTTCATTTGTGTAGAGAGAATCCTCCTTCCCGGCCGCCATCTTGTATTTTTGAGCCGTGTGCAAAATTATTGAGGATCAGCACCGATCGCAGCATCCCTACTCCTCCTCTACATCCATCGGGAGCTCACAGATGGCCTCTTCGGACAAGATGGGCTTCTGGCCCGCCGAGCTCTACTCGGTCGCCGTGGTGCAGTTCTCCTACAACATCATGGTGTCGTCCTACCTGGGAGGGGAGATGGCCACGAAGACCAACGCGAATCGAACGTCCGCCATGATGATTTCCCACGTCGGCGCCATCTTGCTCTGTTCGATCATCACCTTTATTTCCAGGTAAGGGATGGTTTTAAAACCAACAAAGCTAAAAAAAATCATCCGATCTCTTACCGTTTCTCTTAAATGATTATGAAATAATTTATTAGAAGAAACAAGCCATCAAAAAGCATCCCGATTTGTGATGTTTGCAAAGCAAGAATGACACGGTTTTCATACGTGTTATTATAAACTGCCTGCCCACATACTAGTAGGTTGTGTGAATGGTGTATAATGGTTTCAGTTGAATACAAAACCAATGTTATTCGCAAATGTCTTCATGACATGCCAAAATGATTGTTCGCCTGTTTCTTGCAGCTTTACCCATTTTAAGAAGAATATGCAATAATATTTTTCTTCAATCGGGCAGCCCACTTACTATCAACACGTCGAGCATTCCATTTCCGATTACTGAATTCAAGTAGGAACTAGCTAGACCCCAACAGTAATAAACGCCGAATGAAATGTGATCAGTTTACCTCTAGTTATATAGTCTGTATATGAATGATTATTTTATACAACTATTACTGTTGCTCGTTCTGTTGCTATTACCCTTTGAGCATGAATTCGCAATAGAATTCAGTCGAGGTGTAAAAATCAATCATACGAAAAATGTGCATGTTATTTTAACTCTGTTAAGATCTCTTTTCATCCATTAAGCCTGCTTGCGTAAATAACACATGAACTGTATAAAAGAAAGACCCATGCTTTTGTATTCGTCGAAAAGCGGGGTGCTTTTCCTGGTCTTTTCTTTGATCGTAGTCAGTTTTATTGTGATAAATGCACAAGGGAAGGACAGGAGACAAGTTGATATGCAACAATACAGCATCGACACAATACTAGGAAAGGGATCAGGGCAAGCACTTATTTCAAAGAACCGAATGGTTAGACCAGGGCACAAATTCGAAATGATACACGGCAGCTTTCGAACGTCATTGACAAAGCAAAGCTTCCCCTAGCAAAAAAAAAAGGAAGAATGAAATGTGAAAAATATTGAAAACCCCAGTAATTAATCTGTAGTGAAAACCCACAATTGTCAGTACTGTAACGTTATACTCCTGACTAGCTTATTTTTAATCCCTGCAGTTCATTTTCGTATTTAGATCATGGGTCTTTCCGACCGTAAGTCATGAAATAAAGATGAGTTGGGCCCATGGGTGAGCTCGGGGGAAGTGAATAGCATAGAATTGGGTTTCAGATAATTGAAATCCGTTTCCGCCACGGAATTGCAAATATACGCGTATCGTGGTGTCACCCTGCTCATTTCTATTAATAAGCCTGGTAGGGCTAAACCAATGGGGAAACGGGGGGGGGGGGGTTTAAAGGGATAGAGCAACTGTTAATTGCGAGAACAGTAGGGAAAACGATGTAAAGAAGAATTTACAACGAAAATGACTTCGAGTAACCCCCCACATGTCAGGCTACTATATAGAGTGGCTCGATCCAGTGAGAGTTTGTGCAACGCAGGATTTGGCCTTTTTACGTAGTATTAGATTTAGAACCTGTAACGTAAACGTGATATTTTGCGTGTCAATAATCTGTAGGCACACTGAAAACGTTATAAAAATTGATGCAAAAACATGACATTTTTTTCTGTATGGCCAGTTAACTTTAATGAAGATTGTTGGGACTATTACACCATCATTTTCAGGCACGAATTTCGGTATGCTGCCGTTTTTATCGCGTTAGCATGCGGTGCTGGCTCTTTCCTTGGTGCTGAACTCACAACAAATGAACAGCGGGTGTGCGTTGGTAACAAAAATCAAACATTTCGTATCTCCTGTGACTAATGAATACTAAGATCAAGAAATAAGTTGTTTTCGTTTCCAAACAAATGCTGTAAAGAAGTCTTATGGTGCGGTGCTGGCCCTTTCCTTGGTGCTGAACTCACAACCAACGAGAGGGTGTGCGTTGGTCACACAAATTGAAGATTTCCTATCTTCGGAGACTACTGAATGCTACGATCAACAAATAAGTTGTGCAATACTTCTAAACAAAAGCTGTAAAGAAGCGTTAGCATGCAGTGGTGACTCTTTCCTTGGTATTGAACTCACAGCAAATAAACAAAGGATGTGCGTTGCTCACAAAAATTAAAGATTTCGAATCTGAATGCTACGATCAATGAATAAGTTGTTTTGTTTCGACACAAACGCTGTCAATATCAGTATCATGCCGTGTGGATCTTTCCTTGGTGCTAAACTCACATCCCGTATCAAATGAACACAGTTGTGTGTTGGGACCAACTAAGGTGAGTAGTAGTAGTCCACTGTGTTCTGTGTTTAAAGCAATTGAATACTATGATCAGCTATTCAATGCCTTGCTCTGTATGATAGAGGTGTAGTTAAAGTCTGTGTTCGTTTTCAGACGACGGGAGAAGGGAACTACCATCTCCAGAGCGACGGGTGCCATTTTGGCCGTGGTTCTGCCGACATTGGTGTGGATCGCCTACATGGGCGCAGAACTTTCGGTAAGAAAAATAGTCTTTATACCTTGTTTGCAGTTACTAAACGTATTAATATCAGTTAGTAATAGAATTTGGGTTTTTTAAAACTTGTTTATAGTGTTTGATTAGTAATGTGCGTATCCTTAATTCCTCTACGGTATCAATTTGCAAAATTTGGAAAGATTTGGGGAATCAGAAAGATTCTATCAAATCTATGTTTAACGATCCATACATTGAATTTTAAATGTTTAGCGAAAGAGCCAGTTTTCATAGTTATACGTTTGGAGTCATAACCTACATTAAAACAGTCCCGTTCAATTTCACATAGTTAAATTCCTTGAGCTCTTGTGTGGTACAACTTCCCCCAGTCGCCAATCATTTTTCTTTGACCCCGGAAGTAGGTATTAAGACCGAGTTTGACTGATTTTTGGCAACTCGGTTTTTGTGACAACGTTCAGTGTCTAGTAAGAAAAGCTAGTAGTGTCCTGAACAGCAAACTATTAGACGATTTATTAGGATTTAAGATGGTGTAACATATGTCATATAACGTCCCTGGTTAAAAAACAAACAAACAAACAAAAAACAATGAACTGTTTTTCCCAGCAAACCGAGACGAAGGCCGTCTCCTCCGGGAAGAAGCCGAAGCGGGAAGGCATGCCTCTCACCATCTTCTCCTCCATCGTGGCTTCCCTTCTTCTGTTCTTCCTCATGTACGTCATGGAGGAGTTTCAACACTCCCGCTTCCAGGAGTTCCTCAAGGAGAGGAAACAAGACGGAGACGGCGGCGACGTCAAGGAGGTGAGTGAATTGTTATTGTTATTTGGTGGGCCGACTACTCTCTCTTGGCAGCCAGGGGCTGAATTTCGAGGAGCTTACAATAGGCGGGGCTAAATCACAAGGGTCTAGAGCGAGCTGCCATTCGGCGCCACTAAGGTGGCCTCAGTACGACAGTAATTGCCCCAGGTGCGGCCAAGGGATTGTAGGTTTTGAACTACTCACACCGCACCATCGCACGTGTGGTGGGTTCTGTAACGTGCCTGGGGTATTGCTCTCCCCAGACAGAAGATCTCCATTTAAAGTCCTATCCGAATGAATTTTGAATGAATTTTATTGCTCAACAATCGCACAAGGTACAATATATGGCAAACAATAACAACTAAAAGCTATATAGACAATGGTTCTACACATAAAACACCAAATTTTTTTGGAAACAGTACAGTCATGTATGAGTGATCTGGTCTCGCATTTGGAACTCTAAAGAAACTGACCTGCGTAGGTGGATTTATGAGTTGAACATGATAGCAGTATATGGAAAATATAGCTCTGTGTAGAGTACTCTACCAGTAAGGGACTATGATGTGTGTTTTGATTATAAAATTCTTAAACAACGCCTCCCTCTCTTTACTATAGGTGAAGATCCTGCTCCAGAACCGCGTGTACGCGGCCCTGCTGGGATTGTTCGACATCTTACTGGCGGCTGAGTTCGCTCGCAGTGCTAAACACTACCACAGCCGCGTCGTGTACGTGACCTTCGCGTTCATCCTGCTCGGACTGTTCCAATTCGCGCCAGTCATGCAAAAAATGCAGGAGGACAAGAGAAAAAGGTTTCAGTTCTTCCTGGCGAACAACTTCAAGGACTTGGTTCTGGGCTTGCTCTGCGTGGTTCTGATCTGGAAGTTCGGTCTGTCGTCCAGCAAGATCATCCTGTTGGCCAAGAGTTCGAGCCTCGTTCTGTACCGGTACATAGAACAGGCCAGAGAAGAGGAGGGGTCAGAGGGCGAGGTCACGGAGGAAAGGTCGGAGAGGGTCATAGAAGAAAGGTCAGAGAAGGTCATAGGGGAAGGGTCAAGGGCAGCTGGCCCTGGTGGCTTGAATGGGATCCCAGAGGAGAAACCAGAAGAAGAGAAAAAGGAGGACTAAAATGTTCACGTTGTCATCCATACGTGTACGTGGTAGACTATGTAAATTCACTCACAGCTTATCACATGTATTACCATGATCCTTGGATTAGATTCTTGAAAGAAGGCTAACATTTTTTTTTGTCTTTTTACTGTAGGAAGTATTTGTGAGGGAGAAACATGTAAGAAAAAAATCATTCATTGTGAGACATGTTGAGTCGTGAAGGTCGTGAAGAGTATTGGGGACAACTTAGTCTAACTTGTGCTGCAGTCAATGTGTAATCAGACTAATGTCAGGACGATTGTTCAATGACCTGGTAGAGATATCGGTAGGATAGAGTCGGTTAAGTCACTTAACTAATAGATTAGACATCGACCCCCTCACATTTTAAATCGGATAAACCCAAGTCTTTCTCGAATTGATTTTCCATAATATGTGATCAAAAATTGATAGGTTCTCTGAGCATTAACTATATATAGTACACAGAATGTACAGTCTATATATAGTAACTGTACAATATTAATTACTACAGCACCAATACAAGCCGCTAGGGGGCCCAAACATACTCCAGTTAGTGTCCAAACCGGACGTTCAGCTGCAGAACCCTAGAAAGTTGCAAGGAACTTTGTTTTCCTAACCCCTACCCTTAGCTTCTCCAGTTTTGCTGTTCACAGACAGGCAGACACGCACACACACATTCTGGTGCACGCACACACACACACACACACACACACACACACACACACACACACACACACAAATGGCAACTAAACCGTAACCTTCTTGTCCAAGGTGTCTCAGGTAGCAATAGTCAAAGTGTTGTAACACTGTCAGGTGATGGCGCATTTACAATGATACCGGGAATCCCATCCAGCAAAAAGTACATGCATTCTTAGACTTTGGTACCAATGTATCAATCTATTACTGTATAAATGACTACCATGAGACAGTTTCCAGATTCAGTTGAATTACCATGGCATCTTGCAGTGCCTAGTGGCTGCATAGATTAGCCAGTTTCCTTGCTTTTTCTGTATCTGGGTATTAATTTCCACAAGAAGGGGGTTGCTAGCCCAAAATCCCTTTAACAAGCTTGAGGCACCTCCTCAAATACGTCCCTTCCAAAAAAAGGTGTAACATCCGATGGAGATGTCCTCGTCTGGGACTTGAACTGGGGTCTACCTGAGTAACCAACCAATTGGAACCAGGAGCTAAACTGTTGGGGTCGCTACTAGCTGAGCTATAGGGGCATCACTAGTTGAATTAGTACTATACTTCAATGAAACCGTCAATTTTGTAACTGTAGATATTTGAATACTATTAGATGTTCCAAATTCCTTGTACATCTTTTTAAGACTAAGTTATTCTACTTCAGATGCTCATATCAGCTATAGCTAACAATGGGCAATGTGTGTGCCAAACCTGATTTGCTTTATCATGAAATTAAAGTAAGAAATGTGACAAGAAATGTGCCAGATGGTCGCCGAAATGTTAGTTGAATAAAACACTTGATTGTGTATGAAGAAAGTTGCTATTCAGGTCTCACTACTTTTATTCTGTCTTTTCTGAAGGGAAAGGGGTTTCATTAAACATGAAGCCGAACTTCTGTGTTAATAGACTAGATCTACATATTTTTGCATGTATGTTTTGTTTTTGTTGTGCCCTGTACTTAGCTCGGTTGAGCAAAAAAGTACAATAAAGGTTCATTCATTCATTCATTTATTTATTTATTCTCACTACTGAGCTCCAGTTCTAGAATGAAATACATGACAAGATGGAGGTGTGTGATATTTTTATTTCTATCATATGGCAGACATGTCAAATTACTTGCTTCCAAGATCAGTTGATGGACTGAGACCAGAAATATGATAATTTCTTAAAATGGTAAATTGCACAAAAATGTTTTTTGGGGGGCAAAAAAGACTCATTTTGTAATACTTCATATTCATGACATTGTGCACCAGTGTTTGCATTAGAATGTGACATAATCTCATATTGGATAAAAAATTGATATAATTGTATAGAAATTGTACAAAAACAAGGTGCAACTTTAAAGTTGATGTGCAGGTTATTATAAAAAATTAAGTGCAACATTGTTCAAATGTGTGGTCCTACAGCCACACACGTTTGTAACACAGGAACAGAATATGACAACAATCATTACATTTGCAAGGGATGTAAAGTGAACAGTGGAGGTGACAAATTACAAAAATATACATAATGTGTAGCATTCTTACATTATTACAGCCCTTCCAAATTGATGTTTAATCTATAAAATCATTGAGTAATGTAACATCAGAAATCTGTCCATTTTTTAACTCCTTACCTACACATGAATACAGCAGCTTGAAAATGCGTGTAAACTCTGTAACTTCCATTTGACTTATATGTGTCTGTATAATTTCCTGAGAATTTGTGTAACTACTGATACAACATTTTCAAAGTACAGTCAACCCTACCATACTACATTACCCATGACCATTTCTACATTATGGACCAGCTGGCCTCTACTTAAGGACAATTTCTGGTGATCCCTTTGACAATTTTCCCCACTTTCAAAATTACATGTCTCAAGCATGTACCACCATTTTACTGTGACCATTTTCATTCAATCTCTAGTCTTAACATGGTCGAAAGAGACATGCTTGACAGTACAGTGCAACAAATAGAAACTACTGACTGTTATTCCAACACTGTAACTGTTACAGCCTTTAACATTGTAAGCACAAAGCACATTCAAAACAACAATTTCTTCTCCTCCTCCTGTTTTCTGGGTCCTCTGGGAATAACCTCCCCTCTGTCACATCAAGCTTGTTTCTCAGACCTCCTCTTTTACTCAGCTTCCAGTTGTGTCTGGACCCACCTCTTCAGTGCCTGGGAAGGAAAATCAACACAACACTTAAAAAGGATCAGAAGAAAAGAAAATTCTTAGATCTTTCAATAACCAATGACATGCTCTGCCACGCCAATTTTATTCCCTTGATTTCTGGATTATATTATTACTTCAAAGTAAACTTCAGCAAGGCCACAGGATTGAAAACAGAGGGCTGGGAGGAAATCTTGGACCTGACTACATTGAACTTCCCTCCCTGAAACTGTGCGTACCATTTTTTAGTAGACATTTTTTCTAAGGCTCTGTTTTTATGATGATCTTCCAGCTCTGCATTTTTCAACATTTCAGCAACAAAAAATCAAATTTTCCAAAAGCCTGTATAAGAGGTCAGTCTTGCTGCCAACTGGAGGTCATAAAGGAAGTGACCCAGTAGTCCACCTCAAGCAGTAATACAGACTAAACTATGGTGACAAAAACTTGGATTACAAACTATGACTGAGATGATGGCACTAGACCACAAGCTCTGAAGGATCACTGTATAATGTTAGATCAATACAACAACAAGTTTTGGTTGGATTTAAGGTCTAAACACAAGGTAGAGCTTTAGCACAGGTCTTGTGTCTTACCTGGATGCCATCATAGGTTTGTCCACAGTACTCCTTCACAAACTCTTCTGACAGGGGCACGTCCAGGCCAAGCTTCTTACTCGCCTTCAGAGCATGGCTCCCTGGAGGGAAGGAAAAGAATAAATATCTGATGAACTAGAAAATTAATCTTGCAGAGAAAAGCTTAAGACTTGAGAATGAAGAAGTAGAACATTTGACAGTCACAAACAGGTGTGGAGAGCAAAGAAAACTGGAAGTACAGAATGATTAAGTGGTGGGGTCCAAATTTCCAAACTGGTGTGCACATTTTCTAACTAGAAATCAATTCCAAAGTTTTTGAAAATTTCTGGATTAACTCTGTCCACCTTGCTCACTCAATAGACCCCTCTACCACTACTTACAAACCCCTCCTCCGTTCATAATGTATTAAACCAAACTGACAAACTTCCATGCTTTTGAGTAATAACTGGTCATTAGCATCTTTTTATTCCAAATCTAAATGTAATACATATTCCAAATCTATAGCATATTTACATATCTAAGAAGATAACAATTTTTGTCTCACCATCAAAGTCGATGAAGCAAAGCCTAATTTCTATTACACATCTAAATGTAAGATATACAATACATTCCAAATCTATAGCATATTTTCATATCTAAAGGGATAACTATTTTTGTCTCACCATCGAAGTCGATGACGCAGAGTCTGGTGGTGAACTCATTCAGGGGTCGCAGGAAGGCTGGGCCGCCGGCCATCAGCTGTAGAAACACGCAAAAACTCACAACTTTTAGATTTCCCCTCACAAAACAAGCAGACACAAGAACAAAAACCTTACAACTTGTACGTCAATGAGGGTTAGACATCCAGGTAATAAGGTACGCCAAAAATCAGTTACTCATTGACAAGCAACTGGATATGGTTTTGGAAACGGTCAGACATTTTAGATGGCATCCACCATCTTTTGTTATGTTTTACATCTATGATAATATACAATGTAGTAGTTTTTAAAATTTATACCTACCGCAACCCTGGCCTCCTCGAACAGTGCCTCACACATCTGTGTGCAGGTGGTGATGCCTCGCTTGGACAGTGACTTCCGCAACACCTGCGATATAGGACAAAATGTTAAGGGACAGACTATGGCCTTTGTCAGTTTGTGGTAGGTATAATGTGACAAAACTACATTGAAAAAAAATACTAAGTACAGACAACAGGACATAAAAAGGTAGAAGTTCAGAGAAGGTTTGTAGGACCACTAAATTTAATTTTCAATTTCTCTTTCCCTTTTAGTCTGTTTTTGTCTGTCACTCATTTTGCGTCTCTTTCTGCCTCGTTCTCTCTGTCCCTCTATTTCTCTTTTCATGTCCCACCTGTTCTCTCTCTCTCCCTATCTCTACCCACTCTATTCACCCCCACTGCCCTAAGTTTCTTACAGCTGTAGCTACCCACTTTCTCTCTCTCACTGTCTCTATCTTTCTCCCTCTCTTGCTGTCCCTATCTTTCTATCCATGAGAACCTCACCTCAAAGTTGGGCAGTATGTAGTACCCAGACGTTGGCTGTACCACCTTCACCCCTACAGCCCTGAGTTCCTTACAGCTGTATGTCCCCACGGCCTGCAGGATACGTGAACAGTGTGCCCGGTACTCCTGTACTTCATCACTGTAGTTAAACAACTGCAGGGGTGGAGAAATGAATTGTGAGTCACTAATCATTTAAACTACATTAAATATTGCTTAAATTCTTGGTATTTCAAAGTTGAGCTTCAAAAGAAGTTATTCACAAGATGAAAACTGATAAATGGGAAGAAAATTATTTGAATCTGACAACACTTCACTTTCTGAAACCATGTGTAGGTTAATACGGTAGGGTTCACTTACAGTAACAGTGGAGGCACAGGAGTTTAGGCTGGTGGAGCTAGGATTGGGGTTTGGGCTGGGGTGGGGCTAGGTGCTGGTGCGGGGGTTGATGCTGGTGCGGGGGCTGGTGCTGGTGCGGGGGCTGGTGCTGGTGCTGGTGCTGGTGTGGGGGCTGATGCTGGTGTGGGGGCTGGTGTGGGGGCTGGTGCTGGGGCTGATGCTGGTGCGGGGGCTGGTGCTGGTGCGGGGGCTGATGCTGAGTGCGGTGCTGGTGCTGGTGCGGGGGCTGGCGCGGGGGATGATGCTGGTGCGGGGGCTGATGCTGGTGCGGGGGCTGATGCTGGTGCGGGGGCCGATGCGGGGGCTGATGCTGGTGCGGGGGATGATGCTGGTGCGGGGGCCGATGCGGGGGCTGATGCTGGTGCGGGGGATGATGCTGGTGCGGGGGATGATGCTGGTGCGGGGGCTGATGCTGGTGCGGGGGCTACGGTTAGGGTTAGGGTTAGCGTTAGGGAAAGGGTGAGTGTTAGGTTACAGTTAGGGTTAGGTTTAGGTGAGGATTAGGTTAGGGCACTTACGGTCACAGCAGCATACTGTATAGGCGCAGAGGCACAAGAGTAGGTGTGACTGGCTGCACTCTTCACTGCACACCTCAGTGGATCCAACTCTCGGGGGTAGACACAGTACCCAAGCTGCAGGGGAAACAAGTGCACTTGAATACGGGAATAGTTTCATTAGGTTGGTACGTCACTAAATAAAGAGACTCTTTTTACACAGCCATTGCTTTAGTCACACCGACATTTCTGTGACCGTCTGTCACCTTCCTCAGGGCAATTCTGACTGCTTGACATTGTACTGCAGGACAGGTGTCACTGCTCACAGTTCAGATGTGATCAAAAAACATAAAGTATTTACATATGTACAGACAGATTTATGCAAAGTATTTACAGTGCGGTCCCAAAACTTTATTTAAGTGCACTTGAATAATAATCATTGCTTGAACTTTAATCTAAAAGCGAGATTGCTAACTGTAACTAACAGGGGTCACTGATAAGGATTCGTTTATGAGGGTTAGACATCCAAGTAAACAATATCTAAAGGCAATTCCACCCCTACAAGAAGATAAACTTCCGGACGTTTCAAATGAAATCCATCCCTCTTCTTCAGCATTGCTAGAATTTATAGCAATACTGAAGAAGAGTGATGGATGTCACTCAACTTACCCTCCATCCCCCAGCACTGGCCCATTTGGACAGCCCCGAACACAGGATGGTTCCTTCCGGGTAGTACTGGAAACAAGAAGATGTCCAAGCTTTTAGAGATTTAAAGACAAAGAAAGTCTGCAACACGTCGATAGCGGTTAGACATTAATTGAGGTAATAAGATACACCAAATAGCAGTGTTCAAGCAACTGGATATACTTTGGAAACGGTCAGACGTTTCAGACATCATCGACTACCTTTCGTCAGTGTTTTACCGTTTATCTTGGTATCATATCGTACATTTTGTATAAGTCACTGACGAAAGGTAGTGAATGCTACCTGAAACAATTCTGAAATTTCCAAGATCAGTCGCTTGACTTTGTCTACTTGCTATTTGGCACAACCTTGAACCTTGAACGTGGACATCAGAGATGCCTTCACGGGTCGCAATGGATCCTTCTTCTCCACTCTTTGGCACAAAGTTTGTAACAATAGCAGCAAATCCAGTTTACCATACACCATTTTCAATTTTAAGTGCTGTGAGGATTTCATTATGATGCTGTTCTTCCAGGGACAACTTGTCTTACAAGACTAATCAAATAACGACTGACAAACCTTGGCGATGGTCTCATGGTTGTCGGTGTAGTGCAACCTGGCGTAGATCTCATCGCTCAACACCACGATACCGTGTTTCCTCAACGTGGAACTGAAAAGAGAAAACGGAAAAATGTCACTGACCTGAACCAAGATACAGAGAACAAGTCAATTTATACATTATATACATACTTTTATGATAATTATCAATTATACTTAGCATAAAAAGGGGTTGGACACTCAAACCAATCTGGTTTAAAAACACAGCAAGGTTTCAAATTATTTTGATTTCCAAAAATAAAAAAAATAAAAAGGAGCATCATGTGATTGCCCGCATGGTATGAAAAAAATTGTCAACAAAAATCAGCAAAAACTGACCCCCCCAAATATGAAGACATGACAATGTTACATTCTAGAAATTGTAAGTGACTTTGATTTAGCATTTACTGTACATCTGTAGATTGTCTTTAAAAAACAAACCCCATAAAAGAAAAAAAAAACTGAAATCAAAATGCTCGTACAGGCCAAAGGTTTGGGCAATTTTGGTATCAAACAGTCGTCCTTAAAATGAATGAAAAAAAGAAAATATGTAGAGGAAGCAAAATATTCTCATACATCATGTATAGGATTGGCTCAATGGATCCAGATAATTTGGTCTAACTTTTTTTGTTCTTGAGTAGTTTTGCTATTACCATGGAAAATTTTAAAAAAAAAACACAAAATGTAAACAGAAAATCTAAATTTGACCTAACTTTCCTGTTCTTAATTGTACAATTGCGTAGGCCATTGCCGAGGAAAATTTAAAACAAAGTTTACACAAAATGATACAAAATTTAAATTTGGCCTGTTCTTGATTGCATTGGCCATCGCCACGGTAACTTTAAAACAAACACTACACAATGATATAATAAACAACAACAAGCAACACCGAGGCACAACCTGAGCTGTTTCAGCTGGTGTTGGCTGTAGCACGTCCCGGCTAGGTAAAACGGGAAAGGTTAGTGTAGAGACCGAACAACACACAGGCGCAACTCAACCCGCTAACCTCGGGCAACATCTGGGAGCTTGCTTAATACAAATGAAGTCTTTGGTGTGCAACAAGTTTTGTTTTACTTTTGTATGCTGTTGCTTGATTCATTGATTTTGTATGTTTGTGGAAGGTATTCAAAGAATCTGGTCCTACTCTCCCTGGTGATGGTTCATGTGGCAGAATTTTACGATGATGATTCAGAGAAAGTATCTATAATCATGAACTTAAAAAAAGAAGTCCATTTTTGTTTTGTTTTTCTCTCTTTTTCCTTGTTGTTTCAATTATCTAATAATACACGTTTTCTTACTGGTCACCTCTAAACCTTAACATGGCAACTCTCTTTGACGTGCTGCAAGTTTTGTTTTCACTTTTGGGTACTTATTTTGAAAATAAAGATGACTGCCAAAATCATGACTCCTCAACAATACATCTGACTTTCAGTTAGCTACATGTCAGCTTACACTCATAAAGATCTCTTCTGATCATGATTAAATTGTCTGCAAAAATGTGACTCTTTCATAGACTACTGTAACTGTGTAACAGTTCCTAAAATTGCTACAACTTTCCCTTTTGACACTTTTACATGTTTCATAATAAATAAGCAACACTGCAAAATTGCAACTGAAAATTTGGCAGGTACTTTAATTTGCAAGCAAATAAACTGGAGGGAGGAAGAGGGTTGAGCTACTTGGTGTTCTGCCAATTGCCTGTTGCTACATAGCTACAACACTACTCAGTACTGGTGCTATAGTAAATAAAGAATTATAACTATATAATGAGTACAATGGGTACTACAGTATCTATTCCAATTACTGTATGTATCTGATGCAGGGCTTTAGCCAGCTCGAAATTTTTTTCCGTCAGCCAATTACAATCGTCGCGAAAACCGCGAAAATTAATTAGAAGGACTGAACTGAGACCTTGAAAAACGGGTTGTAATGAGATTATCGTATGCGAAAGGGCGCCGACACACATTGTCAACAATCATAACAATAGCAAAGCAAACAGTGTGTGGCTTTTACGGCCGTGGACGGCGTCCCCAAGCCACCTGTAGCTTCCACCAAGGATTTTTGTCTGTCAAGGTTGACGGATTGGTTTTAAAATTTTTCCGTCAGACGCAGCAAATTTCCGTCAATTGACGGAAAAACGGACGCTGGCTAGAGCCCTGATCTGAAGTAAGCATAGGGTGACACTATAATATACTGTCGTATTACTGTATACTTGTTACACAGTTCCCTCTAGACTTGATTAAAGAAATCCTGTATTTATATATTTTTCTTTCTTTGAATACAAGTTATGTCCCTTTTGGGCAAGAAGTTAAACATTACCTGAGTTACACATTTCATGACAACCGTGACTGTGCATGACAATAAGCTTGGTCGACATTCAAGCATATTTTTTCTCTAATTCTCAAAACTTCTTCATTTTTACAATTTTTGTCAAGATACAAAATACATTAAATTTTGACTTCTGTTCATAAAAAAGTGTCGTTAACAGATAATGGATTGAAAAATACCCTTAATTAGCATCATAATAACTACAATTAGCTTAGCAATATATTTCTAATTAATTACTGAATTGCATTGGCAGAACACCCACATTGTTAGAGACTTAAAAGCAGGCAGGCAGATATGAAATGAATAAACTCAAGTATGCTAAATGAATGATGATTTTTTGTTAACCAGTGCAATTGATGTTTCAAAAGACATTTTTTCATGGACTTAACTAACAAGCTAACCTTATGTGATACTCTATTTCTTAAGACATCGGGACAGTCTTGGAGAAGATACTTACTGGGATTGTCAGGGTTGCAGAGGATCAGCAGCTTGTTCCTGTGGAGATCATTTGTCCGAAGTGTCTGGAAAAAAAAAGAAGAAAAGAAGTTAGTCTACATGGAAATAAGCATCTGACTGTCTATTGCTATTGCCTTTATGCAATCACTACTGCAGGGAGCTAGTCCACTGGTACATGTGTTCAACTACCATTGTCTGTTTGTTTTAAATTTTTGTTTATTTGTTTATCTTCTATACTCTTTTCCAGATGTTGAGTATTGAAAACAAAGAAAGCACTATTATGTACAGTGAGTCTGAATAAAAATCACGAGCTAGTAGCTCATGACTCTAAACATAAGACATCCACACTTGATCTAACCCACTAGGCCAATGCATTGGTCTACTTGATTATACATTGTACAAACAAACAAATAAACAAACAAACAACCTCCTCCAACAGCTCAGGTGTCAGCCTCCACTCGTCCTCCATGGTGGTCGGCATGACGACGACGTTGTGTCTGGTCAGGTGTGTAACAGAACAAACAAACAAACAAACAAACAAACCTCCTCCAGCAGCTCAGGTGTCAGCCTCCACTCGTCCTCCATGGTGGTCGGCATGACGACGACGTTGTGTCTGGTCAGGTGTGTAACAGAACAAACAAACAAACAAACAAACAAACCTCCTCCAACAGGTCAGGTGTCAGCCTCCACTCGTCCTCCATGGTGGTCGGCATGACGACAACGTTGTGTCTGGTCAGGTGACACTGGGGCTTGTAGGTGGTCCAGCAAGGAGACAACAGGAGGACATCTGAAAAAGAGCGGCAACAGATTTTCATTGAGAAAAGTTTAAACTTTATTCCAACACAAAAGGAAACTCACCATAAATTTTCGGCCGAAGACTCCGACCTTCATCAGATGAATGACTCGCTGTGCTAATCCGGACATCCGGAATTTACCAACACAGATGAGCTTTCATTTGGATAACAGATTTTTATGTTTTGCCAAAGAAGAAGACATAATAAAGAAAAAGAACACACCAGCAAAAATAGTTGTTTCTGCTGGTGTGTTCTTTGTTTTCCTTCCTCCTAGCAGAAAGAGACAACAGAAGGTGACACTGGGGCTTGTATGTGGTTCAGCAGGGAGACAACAGGAGGATGTAGAGACAAGCAGATGGAAATACTTACTCCGAACTTGGAACCTAAAAGAGGATGAATGTAGACTGCCGGTAGACTTACTTGTTCCAGAGATGGACTTAATCCTGCAGTACATCCACCCCATTTTGCCATGTCTGAGGGCTCTTTGTGTTAGTTTTGGTGGACTAGTATCTATAGTTACTGTATATCATTAGAGTAAGTAAATCTTGAGTAAGTCCATTTTCAAACTATTGGACTTACTATGGATGGAAAGAGGAATTGTCCAAGGTTTGCAAATTCTGATTCTTACTTACCTACACCACAACAAGTTGTATGTTGAAAGGAACATTTCATTTCTTGTTGGAACGCAAAATTATTGAGACTTTGAGTCAGTTATGCATGATAGGACATTAAGAGTTTTCTTGTACACAACCAGTTTTTCTCACTTGCTGACGTTTTGATGTCTGTCAGACATCTTCCTGAGGCTACATATAGCGGCAAGAAGCAGAACTCCAGTTAGAAGAAAAGTCTTATGTCCTATGATCTACCAACCTGATGAAATTATTTTCAGAAGTTATGCATGATGTTCACTTTTCTCCTCACCTCCATTGAAGACCTCCAGCAGCAGGTAGATGAGCTCCTTGGAGCCTGGCCCCACCACGACCTGCTCGGGGTCAAGGTCCTGTAGGTCATCTGTCTTACAGTGGAAATCACAGATGGACTGGCGAAGCTCCGGTATACCTGCAGAGGGGCGGAGGGATTGATTGATTTGTTGATTAATTGATTAGATTATTGGGTTATGCAAATTTTGTTCATATTCAAAATCAAATCAAACTGATTTTCTTTAATTTCCCGGTGTCTGCAGGGTAACCTATACCCAGTCTTTTAGAAACTTATTTAGGGATAAAAAGTTGACGAGTGATTGCAATTCAGAAACCACCGTCCATTAGCTAATTTATATCACTACATACTGTAAATGCAGAAACGTTCGTGGTGGATTAATGTTTGCGGTTTTCACAGAGGCCGATTCACAGCAAACTTCAAACCACTGTGAACATTTTTCCAATTGGCAGTAAGAGACTACAGTGCAAGGCTGCTACCGCAAACTTAAAACCACTGCAAAAATTCCTTCTTCTCGCAACCGTGAAATCAAATCCCCAAGAACTTGAATGCATTTACAGTATCCTGTGTATGCTTGAGGTTATCCATTTAGATACAAATAAAGGACACCAATATTGCTCCTGAATCATGATAAGAGGAAACCTACCAGCCACGGGTAGGTATGCGTTCTCCCCCGCATGCTGACACAGCGCTTTGGTTGCTCCTTCGTATATGGGGAACGGGGACTGCCCAAACGCCAGGTGGTACACCTGTGGAGGGAAGGTACAAGAGATGGTCACAGTGGTTTGAATTTGATCTAAAATATACATTTCAGATAAAAGGATTGACTAAACATCTAAAAAAATTGTCACAATGGCCAGATGGTCTTTACACAGTTTGGCACTCAGTTACAGTAAATGTTAAATCTCGTATAGGACTGTTTAGCCATAGTCAACACTGTAGGGCTGATATCAATTAGGATTTTACCATGGTCAATATTGATCAATATCAAATGGTGCATAAGGCAGCGCCCATCTCCAGCGCCCATAAGTCCATTAGTAGGTCGATCCCTCATGTCCGAGTTATACCATTTCTATTACTGTCTATTGGGTTATGACTTGGACAGAGATTTACCTACAGACTGCAAGGTGAACACTCTACCCACTAGGGATTTGCACCAATCCAAATTTTTCACTATAATTCTGTACCCTTACCTTTTCTCCAGCCTTGCGTAGGTTGCGTATTTTCTCGTTGAGCATGAGATTGGAGGCGGGGCAGTAGTTGGCCAGGTCAGGCCGCAGCAGCGAGGAATAATCCGACTCCATTTTCAACCAATCAGGTCCTTCCCTGGGATAATCTGATGAGGAAGTATAGGAATTAATGCTAATTCATCTTTATTATCTCCAGGGTAACCAATTACATATATATATATCAACATTGTCTTTAAAAGCTGAATATCTTAGGAACATCAAATCAACAGACGGTCTTGCAATGTCTGAAAAATATACAATTGCAATTTTAAAACCTGTAGATACTAGTAAAGGAAGCTAAGGCATGACAGAGGAATAATCATTACATACTTGTGTAAACAGTGTAAACATTACGTAAACAGTGAGCCCGAAGCAGATGTGACGATTGGACTCAGTCTCTGAATCTTACATAAAGCCTGAAGGCTGAAAATTTTCAGTGAAAGTGCTGAAGACAAAGGACAGGCCTCCTATGGGGCAACTTTCTTGATAAACATGCTTGTTTAATTGACTTTTGAATCACCCAATGACCACCTGGGACCAAACCCAGCTGCCTTCAGATGGTTGAGCTGTACCAAATTAATTTGTTGTTTCTCAACTGAAATATAGTATTTTCAAAAAGGATAATATGATACTTAATCAGACCAAGATTGGTGCTGACATTCAGGGAGTGAATGTACAAAATGTTCAATGACAGGTTTCCCTTCCAAAAACTCTGAAAAACTAATGTAGTAATGAGAAAATAGATTGGCGTGACATGCTTAGAGAATGACAAAGACCGTCCCTCAGGCAACATTCCAGAGATAAGTACAGATGCTTTCTCCCATTCAATATTGACATGAACAACCAACACCCAATTGAGCCAAACCCAGGAAGTGCCGATGGCCCCAGGCTAGGGCTGTCCTCTGGGACAGAAATTTGCTTGTTGGGATGAAAAAAGTTTGTCATGAAATTGATGCAATTGTATTTTGCCAGCTGAAAATGACAGATTTAATGACAAAAATGGGCTCCCAAAATGAGTGGGATGGGAAAAATTAAAGATGCCAATCACCCTAATATATTTTATGGTAGTCAGGGGACAAAGAATTTTGTTAATTATTCATTCACCAGCCGGATACATGCAAGTGCCAACTGTACAGTTATTGTTTGTCTTAAGCGTTAATATTTGTTTATTGATAGTACTCAAGTGCACCCAACAATGATGTCATATCAAATCTCTATTTCAAAGCTTAACAATTAGTCAAGATAATATCAAAACATTTGTTGGAAACCACTGTGTAAGTAACGCTAAAGGTCGTGATATCATAACCTAATCTTTCTAACATTTTACTTGGTATTTCTCTTCAACTTCTTATTAAGGATGTTGAATACTTTGATGGGAACATAGATTTCTTTCAAATTGATGTACAAGTGTATAAAAAGCCGGCATGAATTATTAAAACTGGCAACATCTGAGAAATCTCTCATCATATTTGTATTTTGGAGGAGAGTGGAAAATACCAGACTCAACTTAATAATTAATGTTTTCATATCAGATTATCATAAAACGGATCATCAACATTTATATCAGCTCATCTTAATGTAATCTATACACAAAAACAGACTTATTGTTATTTTATTCACCCATTCAAATGAAAAATTTCCCTTTTCACCGTTTTTAACTCATTTTTTTCGCGGGTTAGAGTCAGCACTTTAGGATTGCATCATCCAAGGACAGTAGTCTCCTTGACCAAAACAACACACACAGGCCGTTTAAAACCTCGAGCCTCGGTATTATACTGCAAAAACATATCCTCACAAAGTTACTAAGGCATTTATATTCTCCAGATCCTGCCAAAATGTAGCTAAGAATGTAAATATCGCCCATTTGAAGAAGTAGGATTTCTTACCTCGGTGTAGAAGCCGTCTCGATGCCGCCGGTATGTCAAAATTATTACACAAACACGCACATTGAGAGCGATGACGACACTCGCCAGACCCACCATGTAAACAAAGACTGACCAATCAGCGGCCAGGGTTGGGGGAACGCCTACTTAATTTGCATGGCGTACGTGCAAGGAATTGAAGGTCAAGATATCGGTGTGACCTTCGCCTTAAATCTTTGGGATTTATGATTATCTTAAGAAAAATATGCCCGAAAACTCACCAGGTGTCTCATTGTTCGCGCGCTAAATCACTCTATGACCTTTCAACCTTATGGGATGCCGCACTGACTTAGAGGGGTGTAATGTTAGGGACTTAAAAGTTATTCTTGCAGAGATACGCAGATATGAATATTTTGGAACACACGGAAAAGTACTGAAAAGTTAAAGTTTTGAAATTTTATAGCAGAAAATTTAGTTACATTGCTTCTAAATTCTATTCATAATGGGTCAACACAACATCCCTTTACCACTGGTCAAAGGTCATAGATTGGTACTTTGCAAGGAAGACTTGGAGGAGTTGCAAGACGGAGGATTCTCTGTTCTTTCTCATGCGTTTAGACAGGAAGGACTCTCAAGGTCTCTAGTCGCGGCACAAGGTAATACAGAAGCCTTAAAAAGGCCCAAAGACCTCAAGCCTTCTTGCGATATATCTTGGTCAGACGTCATGCATTTATGGGGTGGGCGTATAGTTACGGACTTGAATTTTTGGTGTGAACTTTAATAATAGCTTTTGAATTTCTTTTTGCGGATAGTGCATGCATATCTTTACCTCGATGTTAACAACTAAAATATGATACATATTAGACTGAACAAGCTGCCTTGTTCCTTTTTAATAAAAACTTAACGGTTTCACTACTGCCAGTTTCTTGGCCAGTACATGATATACATGTACATACTGACCGATGAGTCATTGACCCTTGGACTGTGGCGTGAGCCGTGAGTTGATGAATGTATTTGCAGAAAGAACAGAAGAGACTTAAAAGCTACATTGTATCTGGATACAAGGCTAAGTTTTAGAATGACAGTGCATTTATCAATGTTCGACCAGTTTTGTTTGGGAATTTTAGTTTACAAATTGTAACAGTTGTTAACAGGTGTTTGGTGTGGTGTGGTCCGTGCACTCTGCTACTTGCCACATCAGGTTCAAGCTCTATAGAGCCAGCGGCTTCTTTGGTTCATGTCACGACTAGAAATGAATTGCATCATCCTTTCGGATGGGGACATTAAGGCAATTGTAGAGATTGAAGTTGCATTTAAATATCGTTTACCAGGATGCCTACTTAGTAGCTTTCATAAATCTGAGTTGAGTTGCAAAATAATTTTTAAAAACTTTTCCAGGATTGAAGATGAAGACCAGGCTTAGCGAAGACGGTACCAAACTCATCGCGACCTACGAACTCCACCCCTTCGACTTTGATCGATCTGGTAAGACACTCTGCTTTTTACACATTATTAAGCTTTCATTGCCATTTTAATTGGCTGATCAATACTGTAGCCTGCAATACACAATCTTGTGCTGTCTGGTCGATTGGCCCCTTGCCTTGCAAGCTTAAATGTACATCTACATCTACCTAGGGGTTACCCTCCCAAAAAGCCCCACAAGGGGCAGCATGGAGGGTTGGGGTGGATAGCTTGAGGTCCCGGATTAGGGCAGGCAAGCCTCCTGCCTGGCGCAGAAAGACTCAACAGCAGAAGCACTAACTACTGTGCCAGGCAGGGTATTCCACTCTGAAAAATGACAATTTATAGGAGTCTGTGCGAATGGTCTAGTATTTAAGTTGGTGACTCCCCGGGTACACCCTTGGGCAGGTTTGAGTAGACTCTGTACTAGTACTTGATTTTATTAATGATATTATCAGCAAGTTTTTAGAAAAAGTTGAGGCGGGCATTCCTCCTGATTTCGGAGAGAGGGTACCACGTGTTTGGGCATTTGTGTCATTAAGGGTCACACGGGCGGTGCGATGGACGGCCTGCGCTGGACGGCCTCCACTGCCTGTATCCCTTTGTTGGTGTACGGGTCCCAGACGATGGCACTATATTCCAAGTGGGGATGTACCAGCGCTTTGTAGCAAGTGGCCTTGACCCTAGATGGACAATGGGTCAAGTTGCGCAGAATGACTCCTTGGACCTTCACAGCTTTGCTAGTGGCATGGTTGCTGTACCTTTAGCTCTAGCAGTTCTGCTACGCAAAGACAACCCCATCCTAAAACTCTGTCTGCTTAGCTGCTCTCGTATTTCCATGCATGCCATAGTGCTTGCTGCTTGTCAGCCATATTGCAGTCACTGGGCATTGACTGGCTTATGCGGAATGACGCAAGCTCATTAATATCCAAAAGTAGAATTTGATTGTTGACTCACAGTTTTTAGTGCGACAAAATGCAAAGTTTTGAAGGCCAGCTGATTTGGTTTCCTTGCTACAACTTACAGGAAAGCTGCCTCCATGGAAGGTAATGCAGACGATAGGGGAGGCCTGTCACGAGGTCGTTGTGTCTCTTTCTCAGCGTCAGCGTCAGTTTACAAATCAGCACGGCTTAAGCGCGACAAGATGTCTGCAAATCGATTTCAGCCCAGATTTTACTGGAGATGACGTCATCAGGCCAAATATGGAACTACTAGTCACCGCTGAACACGCGTTCATCGGGAAAACATCCTGGGGGTTTTGCGGGGAAGGGTTTGCCGAGGACCCTTCCACCCCTCCTATCCTGCAGTGGTACAACCAAATGGTCATGCTCAACGTTGAGACAGGGCTGCCCACCCCTCTACCTGAGTGGATCATCCCAAAGCACATGATTGGTTCCCACTCCCGTCCGCGCCCAAATATGGTACAGCCATTCGGAAAAAACCCGCCAGGGACCGCGTTCAAGACGAGCCTTGTCGTCATGCGAAGTGACACAGATGCTCCGATGCTCCACGTCAACAACGCCCAGTATCTGAGGTTCTGTCTTGACCATGCAGCCCAGGGAGCAACGGAATTCGCCTACGCCTACTTTAAGAATGATCCAAGTGGCAACAACCGTCTCAAGAAAGTTGCAGCGTTGTTTCTTGGACAAGCAAGGGAAGGAGACCGTCTACACGTCTTCTCCTGGGAAGACAGAACAGAGGCAAACTCCTTGAAGTTCCAGATCCAGAGAGGAGAGAAAGCCATCTTCCAGTGCACTTTGGAGTTCTACGGGAATGAGAGCAACACATCCATTCTAGGCTGTAGTCATGGTCTTTGGAGCTCCAGGGGTTACAGAGAAAGTTCATTGCTTTATAAAGAGATAATTCAGATGTAATCAAAGCTGGAAGTTCCGCTGCAGTGCTATAACAAGCCGCTATGTAGGGCCCCTAGATATATCATTTATTTGTCTACATACGTTTACAGAAGACTTTGTAGATTTCGATAAAATATAACATACCCAGTAACTTTGCAACACTTTCACTTCAGTTTTCTCCAACTGAAGTAACTCAGTGTATTTAGCCCATGTTGGGCATAGGTACCATTATGCAATAAAAATCTTTGTTATTTATGAAAGTTGCCCTTTTTTCATTCTTTCTTTGGCTCATTTTTTTGTTTCTACTTTGATCTAAATGCTAAAAAGCAGCACGTAGAGGCCACACCAATTTAATAACTGGAATGTGTCTTTGACACACCTACCAAATAAAATAATTTACCTAATTTTGTAATTTCTGTATCTGGAAGTTCTTTTCAGTACCTTAAGAGGCCACACCAATTTGATAACTTGTCTCTTTGATACACTCACCATTATACTAAAAAGACTATTTTAAAAATTAATTATTTACTACAGTTAACTGTAGTAACTGTAGATGAAATCTGTTTTGAAGCATGTTTGTTGAGTGTACTTTAAATTTTGCTTTGGGCTGTAGTTTTCTTTTGACTTTAAGTCATATTTTGATTATCTGATGATATTTCTTTCTTTCAAAGACAAGAAACTTAGTGACAGAATTGGTGTGGCCTGTGTTGCTGCAGGTAGAGTCCAGGCGTGGACGTTCCTGCGAATGCTGGAGTTCGCTAGGATAGCCGCGATCCGTCCGCTGATTAAGGAGCACACGGGACCCCAGAACGACGGAGCCACCGCTTTCGTCCGCTACCAAAAAGTGGAGTTCACACCGGGCTTCTACGCCGTCGTAAAACCCGACTCTTCGCTGATGATGTCCACTTATCTTGGCTATGTCGGCCGATCCTCGCTATTCTATAAATACGATATCCGTAGCAGCACCAGCAACGACATCATTGGTCGAAGTTCCACTCAGATGGTTCGAGTCAACGGACAGACACGTCGGCCAATAGCATGGCCCGATGCATTGATTGAGAACTTAAGTAAGGAAGGCCATGATAGACCGACTATCCCTGGGGCATTTAAAGAAAGACCAGCTCCAATGTTCGTGTGTAAAGTTGCCGTGAATAACAGTGATATTGATGTGCAACAACACACCAACCAGTCTGCCTATCTAAGGTACTGTTTGGATGTGGCTGCCGAAGCTGCGCGTAAAAACGTTTTCTCCGTCGTCAAGGACACCGCTCTCTGTCCAATCAGAAAAGTCGGCATCCTGTACCAGAAGGAGGCTCTGATAGGGGATGAGCTGACAGTGGAAGTGTGGGAAGATCAGGGTTGTGCAGAAACCCTTTGTTTTCAGGTTAAGAGGGGAGAAGAAGAGATTACGCAGGTTACAGTGCAGTTTTATGTGGAGAAGGCCAAACTGTGAGATATTAGCTTGAATTTGAGAATATAGTCCATTGAATTGTAAGGATTATCCTAAATTTTACCCTTCTATTGTTTTGGAAAAAATTGCATGAAACATTGAAAGGGAAGAGAATGGTTAAATCTTTCAGGCACCTCACAACTTTTCTAAATGCTAAAAGCAGCAATAGAACACCCCAATTTATTGTATATAAAGCTCTGGTTCTGCATGTTGTTAATGTTTATTCGTCCACAAGTTTGAAGAAGAGGGAAGAGACAGGAGATTTAGAAGAAATGTCATATAATCTCGCTACACTTTTAGTTTAGTTTTCTCTTAACTCAGTATATATTTAGCCCATGTTGGGCATGGGTATGCAATAAAGATCATCCGTTGTCATTTATGAAAAGGGCCCTTTGTTCTTTCTTTCTTTGGCTCAAGTCTTTTGTTTTGACTTTGACCTGAATGCTAAAAGCAGCACCTAGAGGCCACACCAATTTGATAACTTGACTCTTTGGTACACTCATCATTATACTAAAAAACAATATATCAAAAACTAATTTATTTACTACTGTAGTTGATGAAATCTGTTTTAAAGCGTGTTTGTTGGATGTACTTTAAATTTCGCTTTTTTGGCTTTAGGTAGTTTTCTTTTCATTTTAAGTCAAATTTTTACCTGACAATATTTCTTTCTTGCAAATGCATAAAACGACTGACTGAATTGGTGTGGCCTGTGTTGCTGCAGGTAGAGTCCAGGCCTGGACGTTCCTGCGAATGCTGGAGTTCGCCCGGATCGCCGCGATCCGTCCGCTGATTAAGGAGCACACGGGACCCCAGAACGACGGAGCCACCGCTTTCGTTCGCTACCAAAAAGTGGAGTTCACACCGCGCTTCTACGCCGTCGTGAAACCCGACTCTTCGCTGATGATGTCCACCTACCTCGGCTATGTCGGCCGATCCTCGCTGTTCTATAACTACGATATCCGCAGCAACACCAGCAACGACATCATTGGTCGTAGTTCCACTCAGATGGTTCGAGTCAACAGACAGACTCGACGGCCAATAGCGTGGCCAGATGAATTGATTGAGAACTTAAGTAAGGAAGGCCATGATAGGCCGACTATCCCTGGGCCATTTAAAGAAAGACCAGCTCCAATGTTCGCGTGTAACATTACCGTGAATAACAGCGACATCGATGTCCGACAGCACACCAACCAGTCTGCCTATCTAAGGTACTGTTTGGATGCAGCTGCCGCAGCTGCGCGTAAAAACGTTTTCTCCGTCGTCAAGGACACCGCTCTCTGTCCAATCAGAAAAGTCGGCATCCTGTACCAGAGGGAGGCTCTGATAGGGGATGAGCTGACAGTGGAAGTGTGGGAAGATCAGGGTTGTGCAGAAACCCTTTGTTTTCAGATTAAGAGGGGGGAAGAAGAGATTACCCAGGTCACTGTGCAGTTTTACACTGAGAAAGCCAAACTGTGAGATTTTATCAAAAGTTGAATTTAAAAGTCAAGGTGTGCATGTTGGTCCTTATGATAGATATTTCTGTTGTACTCAACTGTAAAATGTAATTTTACTCTCACACAGTGACAAGATATCATTTATCTTAAAAATGATAAGATATTAAGTATTGAAAACTGACAAACTTGTAGTCACTTGAAGATGGTATTTTACTAGAAGGATTCAGATCTATTTATAAGATGGGGAATAACTGTACTTTCCTTATTTGTAAGTTATGGACTGAGACTTCCCTAAGCAGTTTAACTTGATTGTACATAATCCACATTCAGTATCATTATGAAAAACAGCTGCAATAAAACTTTTTGTATTCATCAGATTCTGTTTCAGTTCATTGTTTGCCTCTTTACGCAACTTGAGTTTAATTTGTTCAGGTAGCATTGATGTGAAAGATAACATGATAATACGCTATCTTTTGTCAGTGACGCTGCTTTTTGGCTTATATTACCTGGATGTCTAACCTTCGACGATGTACCTTTTTAATTATTCCTGACTTCTGCCGCCCTTATTTTTCCATCTATTTGCTTTTCAGGGCATCTGAAACTCTGGATTCTGGCGGCGATAATCGATTCAAATCAGCTGGCAATTTTATCGGGAGACAAGGCTCGACTTCGCATCCCCGGGCTTCTGGAGACCGTGACAGGATTCGCGCGGTATCAGGAGTTCAGGATTGAGCCAGCGTTCTACACAAAACTGCGAGCGGGAGACAGGGTGACTTCGACAATGTCGGTCTCACATGTCGGCAGGACATCTTGGCTGCTGGAAGGAGACTTGCGACTAGCCTCTACCGGCGAGTCGCTCTGCTGTTCTCTCGGTCAAGGCGTCCTGGTGAACATTGCGACCAGAAAGCCGACTGCGGTTCCCGACAACTTGAGGAAGTTGTTTCCGAAAAAGGATTCCTTGCCGCGACTTGACGTCCCGACACCGTTACGTCCAGGCGAAACTCACCGCCACGACTTTGTCGCCCTCCCAAGCGACTCGGATGCGAACGAACACACCAACTTCACGACGTATATCCGCTTCTGTGTTGACGCCATCGCTACTTTGGTTAGGAAAGGCATCTTCCTCAAGAAGGACCCATCCAGGGTGAAGAAGATCTCTCTGTTGTTTCAGAATGAAACAAAAGAAGGAGAGAATGTAACAGTGGAGGCAGCAGAAGACTCGGGCCGTCCGCACTGTCTCCACTTTCAAGTCAAGAGAGAAAGTGACGATATTGTGAAATGTTGTCTCGACTTCTTTGATGAGGACAAATCCAAACTTTAACTTTCTATCGCTTTACAAGCCTTTGAAGTCAAACAACTACATTTATTATAGTCTACTATGTATGCTCATTCTATAAAGCTGCAATAATGTTAGTTGATGGTTGTTGAAATGTCTTCATGTAGTCTCAGATCGATGTAGAAGCTGGCAAACGAAACAAATTAAAGTGCCCAGTATTTTTGCTTTTGTTACCAAATCATTCTGGCTTTACCAAGACAGATATTTCTGAATTTTATGTTAAAAACTTTTAATGTAATAATATAATAATGCTATATGCGCATATTCACGTATTGCCTTCAACTACATAAATGAATCTAGTCTCTAATCAGTCAAACTGCAAAATATTTGGGTATGAGACTAATAAAAGAGATTCCTGAACTTCTTTTATGGTTCTTCAATTTCTGCGCATTTGGTCATATTGTGCTTCATCAATTGATATCAACTCTCACCTTTATTGAACAGCGATTGTAATGGGTACAATGTATGGTAAGTTCTAGAGCAGTGTATGTACAAGACATCCAGACAACAAAAGGACAATATTTTAGGGAGTATTGAACATCTATTCACTTCTCCCGGAAGTGGCAAGGTTTCTTCATCCAAATTAGTCCTCCTTGCAACGTCTTACTGTTATATTAGAACCGTTTAGACTTGTTATGTTTGCTAAGTTGATGAATAGAATAGGGTCTCGAAGTTATCCATTTCAATGAGGCCACCAAATTCCACCCAAACTTCCTCACATTCAATGACAAAAAGAAAACAGTTCTCCTTTTAACATCACAAAATTCACACATAATAGAAAAGGTGGGATCTTTCGTCTTCCACTGTCTTCAAAAAAGAAGTCGAACCCAATAACCCAGGATCTAGAGTTAAGTTTTACTAGTTTTAGACTAGATTAGACACTTGTAATATTGTATTTTACACTGTTTGAATCTTTTATATGTTACCTGCAATTAGCCTACGGGCAAGAATTTGCAATAAAACTTGAATTTAAAAAAAAATAGCAGGTCAGGGTTGATTTTAACTCAAGAGTTTAAAAACTCCGGGGCCCTGCCGTGCCCAAATATAGCCCAGTAGCAGCAGGGTGTCCCACGGGGCTACCTAGGGGTCAAGCCCGAAAGTGAAAAAACTGCTCTTCAAGCAGAGGTTAGGCTCCAGTTGTATTGTTAACGTGTTTTTTTTTTGTTAGTCGTTTTTATCGGGCTTTCTATTTTGTCATTTTTCTTGAAGTGCAATACAAGATACAATACAAAATAGAAAGCCCAATAAAAACGACTAAAAAACAGCCGGAGCTTAACCTGAGCTTGGAGAGTAGAAAAATAACAACCGTGAACTGTCCGTCAGGGCACCTTATTGGTATACTACTATGTGAAACTAACAATTCATTCATGATGCTTGATTCAAGGTGTTGCAAAATGAATCACAAGCTTTCATGCATCATTCCCCCATTTAATAATTCCCACTTTTGTGTTTCCACAGGTAACGTGACGCCGTGGAAGCTCGCTCTGCTGATCGGCTTCGCCCGTCTGGCTGCCATCACCGAGAAGTCCGTCTTCCTCCTCCCCGGCTACTTGAAGACGATTACCAGTTTCTTGCGGTACCAGGAGTTCCTTCTAGAACCAGCTTTCTACACCGACGTCAAGCCGCGCTCCTCTGTGGTGGTCACGGTGGGAGTCGGCCACGTCGGCAGGACGTCATATGAGCTGAAGGTTTGGGTTACAGTATTCACTTCACAACAAAGTACAATAAGCCTAGCCTCTACCAGGCTACGTGGATCGGTGGTCTAATTCATTGTAGAAGTTGTACAAAGCTCCGTGGATAGGTGTTCTTATTGTAGAAATTGGACAAAAAGAGTCACCATGTGATGAGGATAATGTTTTTACTGGCCAGCCGCCTCCCCTAGCGTAACTAATGTGTCTTCTCCAATTTCTACAATTAGACCACCGATCCACCGAGCCTGGTAGAGGCTACAATAAGCCCTTTCACAGAGATCAGAACGCATGTGCGGCATCAAGAATTCCTGTTCATATGTCAAAGGTAAAGGCCCCAAAACGAAAACACTTAGAGTCTATTGTCTTGACCATTATTTCGATTTGCATAACAATGTTCAGACGGGTTTTGTTTACTTTTTAAGGGGCATTAACCTTTGACGTGTTACCTAGAATTCTTGTCGCCGCACATGCGTTCTTATCTCCGTGAAAGGGCTTATAGATATTTAGGACTACGTCACATTTCCGTTAGCCTAACTGGATGTCTACATTTAGCGTTATTTCTGTTTACTTTTTTTTGTTGTAATATGGTTTGTAAAATTCAGTTTTGTTTTTGACCACCATGACTAATTAAAGCAATTATATATCATTTCCCGTTTAATTTATCTATAAACCCCATTTTCCTTCTTTGTTAAGTAAAACATTATGTATACCACTGCTTTACTTTGTTACTTCGAACTTGCAATAAGGATATTCATTATCTTACCTTGAAGGGAGACGTCCGACTCGCTGGGTCCGATGTGTAACATTATTTTGGATGTCTACATATAGCTTAATTACTGTTGACTGTTTTTGTAATATGGTTTTGTAATAATTCAGTTTCATTTTTTACTTTCTTGAAGGGAGACGTCCGACTCGCTGGGTCCGGTGTGTAACATAGTTTTTGGATGTCTACATATAGCTTTAATACTGTTGACTGTTTTTGTAATATGGTTTGTAATAATTCAGTTTCGTTTTTTTTACTTTCTTGAAGGGAGATGTCCGACTGGCGGGGTCCGGTGTGGTGCTGTGCCGCTTCTCCGTAATGAGCGTAGTGGTGGACATCACTACCCGCCGGCCCGTCCCCCTTCCCGAAACCTTACGGCGGAGAGGGACGGGACCCCGGCCGACATCCTGCCTACCGTTCGCTTCGGAGCTTCCCGTGACGCATTCTCAGCGGTTTGACGTGAGGGAGAGTGACTTAGACTTCAACGGGCACACCAATCAGTCTAAATACATCCGTTTCTGCTGTGATGCGGCTGCGTCTGCCGTTAAGTCGGGGCGGTACCCGTCTCTTAAGGGTGACCTTCTGAGTCACCGGTTGAAGAAGATCGCCATGTTGTATGAGAACGAGGCTCTGTTGGGAGACCCGTTACAGGTGGAATCATGGGAAATCCCGTCCAAGCCGGTGTCCTTGGGGTTCAAGGTCAGGCGGGGGGACGATGACATCATCCAGGGTTTGTTCGAATTGTACGGAGAGCATGCGCAAAGGGCAAAGCTTTGAAGGGGGGGGGGTAAAAATGCACGTTTTGGGAGTTTTAAAACGCCTGTATAGTAAATCGTCTTTCTCCCAAAAGGTCTTTTCATAATAGTACTGAGGCCATGTTGATTTAATCATGTGGATGACTTCTGTGCGCGCATCAATTTGCGGCCATTTAAAAAGAGTTTCAAACCCGTTGTCAATCATACAAGGCAGCTATAAAATGAGGTGTATAGTTCTTCAAAATTGCAAAACGTGTAATAATGCCATAGAATACCAAATTCAATTCAAAGGTCAAAGAAGAAGATGTGAAAGAACAAAAATGAAGACTTAAGTATTAAGTGTAGCATACTCTGTGTCTAGTCATTTGTTCTACCTTCCTAACCACTAAGATTTCATAATGAAGGCAAATTTTTGTTGTAAACCTTGTTAACCTACATTCGTGGGCTATATTTAGAGATATCGAGTCAACGATGATGATGATCGAGTCAACGGGCCACAGTTTCAGACGGCAATATTTTAAAGATACAGTATTTCAATTTCATATAACAACAGATATAGGCTACCCGAGGATAAAGGTAAACTAGCGTTATATAGTTCATGTCTAATGTGAATATTTGTATATGATTAAGACGTTGAATTTGTAAATATAAAGATTTATGTCAATTAAGATATTTTATACCGATGTCAATTATATACATGACACCACTGGTCCTTTGGGTTTTCTGCTTTATTCCATCAGAACTGTTTTTTTTTTCTTCTTCTTCTTTAGTCTCTCTCATGGTCTAAGTGGAAGTCTTTCCAGTAGGACAATTTAGCAAAGGCTTAGGTCACAATGAGAAAAGGGACCCTGCAATGTTCACAATTTTTTCTTACACTTCTGGTGTGCCTCCTCCGTGGTTCCGTGGGACATCTTTCGACTCTAGGGTTACTATTTTGGGGGCACGGCCGGGCACAGTGTTATAAAATGAGCCCGGGAACCGGTAATTACGTCAAACGTCACATTTACCCCAACTGACCCGATCGGGCTGTAAATGGACACGAGAAATGTATACATAAGTTCTCCCTGTAGGTTCTACTCCGTTTTGAGTGGAGCAAACCGGCCTTAAGCTAAAGGCACAACCCGCCGTACATGCAATTACCTTCCAAAACGTGGGCAATCTTTTTGGATCCGTAAGTGGTAAGTACCGCCCCCGTACGCACTCGTAGGGAATCCGACGGATTTTGGAGCACGCAGACGTCGACACGCCGTAGAACTTTGCGTGCAGGCAAAACCTTGTGTGCCATCGGGCTGCAGATTCGCCCCCGTTTGCGCCAGTACGGGTGACGCTGCCCTGTACAGTCTGAACGTTTTCAGAAATACGTGGCGGACGTGGACTTCCAAAAAAACGTACGGACAAATTGCACGTTCGGCGGGTTGTGCCCTTAGCTTCAGCCTTAACATACCAGAGTTTTGCGCACTAGCTGTGTATTACATTAATTACCTGCATGTATGCAGGTATGGTTTTCACGGGCGTGGGAAAATTTGGAAGCTGGGGCTTTAGGGCGCTGTATCTCGAGAACGGATGGTGCGAGCACGACGATTTTTGGTACGCGGGTTGGGGGTGGTGGCTTGACACTCAGGTTTGATTTTGGGCCTCCTGGCGTTTGAACTTGACATTGCAAGTGGCATTTTTGGTGTTTTTTGGGCACTTTTGGCGCTGTGTGTCCGGAACGATACGCGCCATTGCGACGATTTTTGGTGCGTGGGTAGGGGGTTGTTGCCTGTTGCCTAGGATAGACTTTGGGCCTTGTCGCGTTTGAACGTGACGCGGCAGGTCGAATTTTGTGTCCGTGAGGGGTATTTCCGGAGTTATATCTTCTGAACGGATGGTGCGGGCGCGATGATATTTGGCACATGTGTTGGCGGTGGCTGAATAATGCTCAATTTTTATTTTGGCGCCCTTGGTGCTTGAACTTGACATTCCAGGTTACCTTTTGTGCGGGCACTGCGCGTGCGCTGTATCTCCGGAACGCAAGGTGCCATCGTGTTACTATTTGTTACGTGGATTGTTGCTGGTGTCCTGGTGGTCAGGTTAGATTTTGGGCCTCCTAGTGCTTGAACTTGATACTGTAGGTTGACCCTGTTTTTGTGTGGTAATGGGGCATCCCCCCAATATCTGCTTGGTTGTGACGGTTGGGTGTAGAACCATCATCTGTTTTGGTTGATTGAGAGATCTTTAAGTTTACACCTAGAACCATCATCTGGCCTGGGCCACCTTCAATGTATCAGGTTACTTTGTATCAACAGTGTCTGACCTGCCAGATGATGTATTAGTATCTGTTGTGTATTGGTTAGGTACAATTTGAGTTTGCTACTTAGTCTGACTTTGTGGTGTTTTGAGAGCTGTGTAGTACTGAGTTTAAAGTTCTGGTACAAGTTCATTTACCCTGTGTGGCAATCAGCAGAAGATACAACTTTCTAAAGTGGAGAAGAAATGTATAGAGCTTGAGTGTTAGAGAAAGGTATGTGTATGATTTTTCCTTCTTGCTGTTTCTTTGGGGTTGTCATTTCCGTATTGTATGCAGGTAATTTGTAGTTTGGGGCTAGTCATATTCGCTTGATTTTTGGGCCTGCTTAATCTATAGTAAAGGCAGGGTTAAGTGGTAGAGGCTTTGTTCTGTTTTAGATTTAGTATCGTTTGTTGCATTTTGTCACTGCAAAAATATGATAAAATTGTTTTCCCCCTCTAAGCAACTGCTCATTGATTTTGTGGGATGTTTGCTGGGTGTTCACTCTGACTACAACAGCTTTCTGAACTTTTTAAAGCAGCAGCAGCTTGCCATCTATGAATGGGATTGAAAAGGACATTTTGAATAGTAAATTCTGCTGTTAAATTTGGCTTAGGTACTTCAAGAGATTTAGGTTTTAGTTGGACGGATGGAATAAAAATATCATACCACCCTGGGGACTAACTGTTGCTGCTGGATGGGGGCTACCACTATTCATATTGTCTATGGAACTACTGTAAAAATATAATTGGTCAAATTATGCAAATAACCTTCCAGTGCCAAGTCATATGTGACAGAATAACTACATGGGCCATCTGAGACAAAAAAAGGTAGGAAAAGTCGTCTCAACAACTTCAAGGTACTGTGGTTGGTTACCTGCTTAACAAATCCAAAATAAGTAATGTTCATCCATGCCCAAGCTTACTCATTCCCAAAATGGAATTTCAGACTTTTGCATGGTGCAGTCAAACCAACAAGGTAAAAATCTCACTTTTCCAACCACACAACCACGGACGAAAAGGAAAAAAAATAAACAATAGGTCTACAGACACCCAATACATTTCATGCAGGCCTGAGGTCTACGAACTCTTGTTTGTTTATTGTCCGAGGGCTAATTGCAAGTGACAAACATTGACAGACAAACAATGGCAAACAGTATACAGTAATTCTAGGGATGAATTCAACTAAACAAAACAAAAGCAAAATCTGGGTTTGACTTCTTTTTCGGAGACAGTAGAAGGTGAAGGTGACACCACCTTTCCGATAATGTGTGGGTTTGTGATAAGAGGAGGGGACTAGGTTTCTTTTGCCTGTTTTGTCTGTAAACGTGAGGAGATAAGAATGGAATTTGGTGGCCACAGTTCTTTGAAAAGCTCATTTCTTTTATAAAAGACCGGGCTCGACTCGTACGTAGCAATTTGATCTCCGACAATGCGCCCAGTCGACCGACCATTCCAAAGTTGTTCAACCGGTTAGAACCAAGACCATGGTCAATGGGGCCTACGAGAGGATGGCGGCCGTAAGAGCTCGCGACCACTGCTATCCCCCGTACAAAATCTCTGCTTGGAGAATAAACGGAAATACCTAGCCTCTACCAGACTCCATAGGTCGCTGGGAAAACCATAGAAATGGAACAAACAGAGGAGTAATCCGGCCAGAGGAGTACATCCATCTAGGGAACTGCTTGCGACCTACGGAGCAGGTCGCAGACTCATCGGTCCCGTATTTGAAGAGAACCACACCCCGATCACGGTAAAGAATCCATCACATTTGTTCTTAAGGGTAGGGTTCCATCCCGATGTGAGTGGATCTAACCGCCCTAATGCCTAGGTCACACTTCCAAAACTGGGCAGCTTTCGGGAACGAAAAATACGATACTAGTATCATCATCGTCGGTCGGCTTCCTCCAGTTCTGTCTATCGGCAGCAAGCTGGCGAAATGACACCAAAATACACAAAACGTAAAAAACGAAGGTCGTAGGCATGATTTGAGTTTATTTCTAGTTATACATTTTAATTTATTCGTTTCCTAAAACAGTCCGGACGGTCCCCGGTTTGGAATTGTGACCCTAATTATTATTCATAACACACCTGTTCTGTACACTAGCGGTGCATGTATTACATAACATCTTTTTTGACACGACAAAGGTACGGCGACTTTCGTAAGGTCTACATGTACAACAACTACTTACAGTACAACTTAACAGACATATATGGATATCTATAGGTATGAATAAGTCAACATATTGGGTCTAGCATGTCATTTACACTATTGCTTCTACGGTATTTATTCGTGGATATGTTTGCCCACTTGTACACAGTAAGGGTTATCGCCTCCCAGAATGTAGTTGAATTTTATTATAAAGACCGGGCTCGCAGCCAACTGTCCCCCGGACATTGCAATCGGTCGAAAGAATATTACAAAGTTGTTCAACCGGTTAGAGCCAAGATCAGGATCAAGGGGCCCCGGGGAGGAAGGGAGCTATAAGACATCACGACCACTACTATAACCCGAACGAAACCTCTGCCGCTGGGAGCATAGCCGGGTCTGCAGACTTGTCAGTCTCGTGTTTGAGGAGAGCCACACCCTGAGCACGTACGGTAAAGAACCCACCACACTTCATAAGTTATCAAAAATAGCTACCGCGAAAAAAAAGGCTCCCAAAGATCAAACACGTTTTAACCATAACATGCATATGGCTATCAACCGCGCAAAATGTTAACAGTATGCTATGTCAAACCAACCTCAATATTGGAAACGCAAAGCCCGAACGAGATGGCATATTCCGACGAGGCCAACATCTGCTTGACGGTATCAAATAACTACAACGCTTAAGGCACAATCATAAGGAAGACCCGAACCACTATACCGGACGGCGTAGGGGTGAAAACTGAAATTATTACATCCATAATAAAAACAGCTACGGCGAAAAAAAACAACGTGCATCATTTCCTAACCGAGTACAGACGACATGCCAATCCACATGCGATTGCGGCAAACGGAACATAGAGATATAGGTGCGAACACCCAACGCACAAAGTACCCTCCAGTGTCACAGAGTATTATAAAAGAGTAGGGTTCCTTCCCGGTGTGAGTGGATGAAACCTCCCTTATATGTCGTATTACGCCAGTTTTGTGGACTACCTGCGTATTATAAAGAAAGGGAAATGAAAGAAAGGGATCTCGTACAAGTTTAACCATGGTTTAACTCATTGGGGCGCTAGTCATTCACTGATGATGAGAACGAAAAATAGAAATGACAAGACAAATGCTATAGCTATGTACAAGTATTTTATAACACTTTTATAATTTTATTATCAACGGGCTGCCTGCCGTCTGCCGGGTTGGGGGTGCTGCATTTTTTT
>NC_049994.1:17630980-17632055 GCF_000003815.2 Branchiostoma floridae | reverse complement strand
ATGATCAATTGGAAAACGGCCTTAAGGTACCTTCGCTAAAGTACTGCAACCATTTCCACTAGCGTCGGGTGAGGGACACAGCCGGAATCGAACTCACGACTTCTAATTTTAGAGCCAGGGTGGCCAACCACTGGACTGCTCACGCTATTCTACCTAAAGGTGGGATCACACATGCGTATATACTGAAGTCCGTCCGAGGTTCGTATGAAGCTCTTAGTCTCTACCAGGATCCACAGGTCGCGGGGAAAATAGTACAAATTGGACATATGTATATATATATATATATATATAGAGAGAGAGAGAGAGAGAGAGCAATCTTGATTGACACGACAAAAGTACAGCGACTTTCGTAAGGTCTACATGTATAACAACTACTTACAGTACAACTAAACACATATATATGGATATCTATAGGTATGGATATATCAACATAAAGGGTCTAGCATGTCATCTACACTATTGGTTCTACGGTATAAACAATCGTGGATATATTTGCCTACTTGTAGGTAGGTAGTACACAATGTGGACTATCGCCTCCCAGAATGTACTTGATAGATAGATAGATAGATAGATAGATAGATAGATAGATAGATAGATAGATAGATAGATAGATAGATAGATAGATAGATAGATATAGATATAGATATAGATATAGATATAGATATAGATATAGATACATAACATACCAGTTAGCTGACCGAGAAGTATGGTTAGCGACCCAGCTAACTCGTCTGACATGTTACCTGTTTACGTTTGTCCATTTTCGGACGACCTGTGGAGCCTGGTGGAGGCAAATACTCCCATGCACGCCTCATACGGACTTAAAATTAGATATATACGCACGCGTGAACCTACCTTTACGGGATAACATCACATTTCCGCGAACGGACTAGTCTCTACCAGACTCCGAGTCGCTGGAAAAAATCGTAGAAATGGTACAAATAGGAGTATGCCGGCCAGGGGAATATAGCCGGCTAGGCAACAGTACCGCGACCTAGGATCGCGAGCTGTTCCCTGGCCGGTTATATTCCTCTCTATTTGTTCCATTTCTACGATTTTCCAGCTATCCGGAGTC
>NC_049994.1:17627368-17628295 GCF_000003815.2 Branchiostoma floridae | reverse complement strand
GTAACATGACAGTGAAGAGGAGTGAACTCCCTGCCACGCCACCTCAGAACGAAGATCCCCCCGTTCCTGTGCACCCCACGGCTCGTGAGATGGAACCCACAGACGCACCTGTCATCAACCCTCATCCTTACACCTTCCTCCATCCATACTTCACTCACACACTCACTCACTTTATCCCTTTATCCAGGTAACATGACAATGAAGAGGAGTGAACTCCCTGCCACGCCACATCAGAACGAAGATCCCCCCGTTCCTGTGCACCCCACGGCTCGTGAGATGGAACCCACAGACGCACCTGTCATCAACCCTCATCCTTACACCTTCCTCCATCCATACTTCACTCACACACTCACTCACTTTATCCCTTTATCCAGGTAACATGACAATGAAGAGGAGTGAACTCCCTGCCACGCCACATCAGAGTGGCAGGAGTGACACATCAGTCATCAACCCCCATCCTTCCTTCCTTCCTCCCTCCATACTTCACTCACTCACACGCTCGCTTTATCCCTTTATCCAGGTATCATGACAGTAAAGAGGAGTGAACTCCCTGCCACGCCACCTCAGAACGAAGATCCCCCCGTTCCTGTGCACCCCATGGCTCGTGAGAGAGAACCCGCAGACTCACCAGTCACTCAAACCCCATCACACCTTCCTCCCTCCATACATACTTCACTCACACACTCACTCACTTTATCCCTTTATCCAGGTAACATGACAATGAAGAGGAGTGAACTCCCTGCCACGCCACATCAGAACGAAGATCCCCCCGTTCCTGTGCACCCCATGGCTCGTGAGATGGAACCCACAGACGCACCTGTCATCAACCCTCCACCTTACATCTTCCTCCATCCATCCATCCTTCACTCACTCGCTTTATCCCTTTATCCAGGTAACATGACAGTGAAGAGGAGTGAACTCCCTGCC
>NC_049994.1:17626048-17626850 GCF_000003815.2 Branchiostoma floridae | reverse complement strand
GAACTCCCTGCCACGCCACATCAGAACGAAGATCCCCCCGTTCCTGTGCACCCCACGGCTCGTGAGATGGAACCCACAGACGCACCTGTCATCAACCCTCATCCTTACACCTTCCTCCATCCATACTTCACTCACACACTCACTCACTTTATCCCTTTATCCAGGTAACATGACAATGAAGAGGAGTGAACTCCCTGCCACGCCACATCAGAGTGGCAGGAGTGACACATCAGTCATCAACCCCCATCCTTCCTTCCTTCCTCCCTCCATACTTCACTCACTCACACGCTCGCTTTATCCCTTTATCCAGGTATCATGACAGTAAAGAGGAGTGAACTCCCTGCCACGCCACCTCAGAACGAAGATCCCCCCGTTCCTGTGCACCCCATGGCTCGTGAGAGAGAACCCGCAGACTCACCAGTCACTCAAACCCCATCACACCTTCCTCCCTCCATACATACTTCACTCACACACTCACTCACTTTATCCCTTTATCCAGGTAACATGACAATGAAGAGGAGTGAACTCCCTGCCACGCCACATCAGAACGAAGATCCCCCCGTTCCTGTGCACCCCATGGCTCGTGAGATGGAACCCACAGACGCACCTGTCATCAACCCTCACCCTTACATCTTCCTCCATCCATACTTCACTCACACACTCACTCACTTTATCCCTTTATCCAGGTAACATGACAATGAAGAGGAGTGAACTCCCTGCCACGCCACATCAGAACGAAGATCCCCCCGTTCCTGTGCACCCCATGGCTCGTGAGATGGAACCCACACACACACCAGTCATC
>NC_049994.1:17557737-17625948 GCF_000003815.2 Branchiostoma floridae | reverse complement strand
CGTATATTTGCATGTAGACTGTTCCATATTGTGCATTTTCATTTTATAAAATACACATTTGTATTTTACCGAGAAGGTTCGCCATCCGCCACACGTGGGGGAACGAGACCAACGTGCCGGGTACTGTCATCAAAACGGTGTTCGCGGTGGGGAAACCGGGCAACGCCTCAACACAGCGCGGTCTCGAGTACGAGAACAAGGTACTAGTATATATATATATGTGCGTGTGTGTGGGGGGGTACATCCACACTTTTAAATTGTACAGTACGAGAACAAGGTACATATATGTGCGTGTGTGTGCATGTGTGGGTACATCGACACTTTTAGTTTGTACAGTTAAGTGGGAATTGTGATGATTATACTTAGATTACTGCACTCAGGCTAACGTCACATTTTCAAACAGAGATATATTTGTGTGTCTGTGTACATCCACACTTTAAAATTGTATAGTTAAGTGGGAGTTGTAATGATTATAATTAGATTAATGAGGATGAACTAAACTGAACTGAACTGAATGCAGTTAGGCAGGACATTCCATTAGACTCTTGAGTGCCAGTCTTTTTGTACATTGTACGAGGCAATTTAGTCACGGCTTCGGACTATCATCTTGTACTTGACATTGTGTGTTTAAATAATCCAGTTCTCTCTCTCTCTCTCTCTTTCTCTCTGTCTCTCTCAAGGTTTACAAGGACATCATTCAGGAGGACTTCGTCGATTCCTATAAAAACTTGACCCTGAAAACCGTCATGTGTATGAAGTGGGCCTCGGAGTTCTGCCCGTACGCCAAGTTTGTCATGAAAGCGGACGACGACGCCTTTGTGAACATGTTTAACTTAGTCAGACTTCTGAGATCCAAGATGCCGAAGGAGTTTGTAACAGGGCATGTTTACACCGAAGCAAAGCCGGATAGGAGACCTGACAAACGTTGGTACCTAAGTGAGGAAGAGTATCCCAGGGAAACCTTCCCGAAATATCCCTGTGGATTTGCTTACGTCATGTCTTATGACGTCACAGGCCTGATCTACGAGGTGTCGTTGACCTTGAAGTACCTGTTTCTCGAAGACGTGTTCTTGGGACTTTGTTTAGAAGGACTGAGCCTTCAGCCCGCGCATGACGGACGCTTCTTTCCTTGGGGATGGGCGCCTTGCGAAACAGCTGCCGTCGAACATGTCAAAGAAAGGATCGCTTCTCATTGGTTAAAGACTTATGACGCTATGATGACGGCGTGGCAAGACGTCACCAGTTGCTAGGCAACTATATACGACCGTCCCTTTAACGCCACGGATCATGTACCTTCGTGTGATATTTATGAATATGCCAAATTAGACCGTAATCTGCAGTGCCGATCGCCGTTGTGAACATCAGTAAGGTTGCCGTCTTTTCGCGTTTGGGGATATCGCGAAGAGCTCTCGAAGGGGTCAGAACGTTTGAAGTTTATTTGACTTTTTGTAACTGTTTTATAGGAAGAGGGATTTGCATTTTTTTTCACAAACGAAACAGCGGGATACGTCAATGAAGGTTTGACGTCCAGGTATCAAGATGTGCCAAATAGCACACAGCAACAGTAACAACAGTGTATAAAACTACGGCCTATGCTATGCCCAAAGACTCAAATTACAGTTCCCCAATGTTAGATGCAAACGCCGGTCCCGCAAGATGTTACCAAATACGAATTCCCTAGGGAATGAGTGCGTGGAATATTTAGAATTCCTAGCATGTTAATCGCAGTACTATACCAACGGCTCCGCCCCTGAGGCGTCGCCAAAATGTGATCTGGGGAAACGGACAGACGGTCTCAGAGATAGCGGATTCTACCTGAGGCATCTGACCGGTTCCATAATCATATCCAGTTGCTTGTAAATGAGTAACTGCTATTTTGAAAAAAAAAAAAAAAAACAACAACGGGGTATCAGGTTATCAATGAAACGTTTCTTTAATTTACAATTTACCGATATGAGTTATTCGGATGTCCGTTACTCTCAAATTGCGACGTTGTGGGGCTTTCATGATTTCGCCTTTCACCAAAAGATGGAAGTTTAATTTTGGCAATTTCATGGTGATTTTAATTGCTTTTCAAAGACTGCCAGCAGTATATACACTATACTACATCATTACGCCTGCGAACATTTCTGTCATGGCCTTTAGACATTAACGTAACAGGATACGCCAAATAGCAATTACTCAAGCAACTGGATATTATTTTGGAAACGGTCAGACGTTTCACATAATATCCACTAATGAATCAAATAGGCACAGCTTTAAGGTGGAGTCACACCTGCGTATATGGTATGAGGCGTATACGTATACGTCCGTATGAGGCGCGCATGGAAGTATTAGCCTCCACCAGGCTCCACAGGTCGTTGTAAAAATAATAGAAATTGGACAAACGTAAACAGGTAACATGTCAGACGGGTTAGCTAGGTCGCTAACCATACTTCTCGGTCAGCTACCACAACTGGCATGTTATATTTGTCCAATTTGTACTATTTTTCCCGCGACCTGTGGAGCCTGGTATATATAGACTAAGAGCGTCATACGCATCTCAAACGGACTTGAATATATACGCATGTGTGACCCCACCTTTAGGAAAACACAACACAACATCACATTCTCAACAAAGCTTTGTATTTAAATATATCAGCAATGCTGAACAATAGAACAAGCTTCCAGGCAGAAAACTGAAGCTTTGTAACAAATATTTTATATACTTTTCAACCACTTTCGTGCTGCAAAACATCCTATTAAATGTGTTAGTCTAGATTCTACAGCTCTCAACTCTGGAACTTTTCGACACGTTTCTCATATTGTATCTGTTTGGTCCAAGTGCAACATTGAATCTGCATTGTGTCGGAAAATGTAGGAATGCAGAAATGATGTAAATGGATACATCCCAGCTTTAGTACAAATATTGTACAACTCTTTCCGAAGTCACTCTTATACAGACGTAACAACAATATGCAATAAACTACGAGTAATAAGTACAAAACTAATGCAATACTGGCCTTTGTTCTATCATTGGCACATTGGAATACTGCATGGTCATTTCTTACAACGGAAAATAAAATAGTCAAAAGATGACTTTCCAAAATAAGCTCACTTTGAGTGCGTGTTGTCATACTTTTCTTCACAAAATATTTCTGATTCAACATGGATGTCTAGAAAGTACAGGGAGATGATGAGACTTGGAATACCAGTAGGTTTGTTTTGTAAATTGTTGATGGACACACAATACAGTTTACAAGTCATTTTTATGTGTATCAATATGTATCAATAGCATAACCTTTATCATAGAGATATTTCACAAGCAATTCAAATCCCACTGTCTTCCCATAACTGATTAGCACATGTTGTATAACTTTGCAATTTAATACAAGTTAAACCGTTACATCAACTTTGCTCTTTTGGAGTCGGATACACAAATTCAATTTCTTGGTTCTCGGATTCTTTGCTGCATTTTCGTGATTCAGAAAACAAAATATATATGACCCAGGGTAACTCAACATGCTCTTTATTCCCAGAACCAAGAAATTAAACTGGTTTGACCTAGGGTTCATCTAGAAACTACAGATATGTGTCTGATCTGAAATGTGACTAACTTTTAACAACAGCCTGTCTTTCTAAGTTTATAAAGTTTTGTGAATATGTACATTATATCTCTATACTGGCCATTATAGAGGATGATAAGGGCACATGGTGTTCTGCATTAGTCAAGAAGTCCACAGGAAATTTACATTGTTCTTACCACAGGTGAACACTGTCTCTTGGTAACTTGTCAAAAGAGGAACTCTACTGAAAAATGTAATAAAGTTGTCCAGTGAGCTATTTTTTGTCAAAGAGGGACTCTACAGAAAAAAATCATTGCAAAGTTGTCTGTTAAGTTGTCTTTTTTTTTGGTCAAAGCAAGTGAGATTTTTTTCATTTGGCTTAAGAGACAAATCCTAAATTGTTGTATCCTAAAAAAAGATGCTAAGTATTCACAGCTCTTACAACATTGAGAAGTGACAGCTTAGTGGACCAGTTTTAGCATCTGCATTTGCCATTATAGCAAGTACACTCAACATGTGCAAGGTCACACCAATAACAACCTGCTGTTTCTCTGATTCTACAGAAATACAGAAGGGCAAATTTGGAAAAATGAGAGAGGCCCTAATTCAGAAATTTCAGGACACTCTTTAAGTACTCCAAAAGCAGTACTGCAGTATGCAATGTCCACTGGCAAAGTCAATCTTTATATAAAGTATAAAAATTTAATACAAATCAAATATTAATCAAATGATGCTCCACTTTCTTTCTTCTTTTCTAAGGGGTACTCTAAAATGCAAAAAGTTTTGTAAACCAAAAGCTAAGAAAGGAGCTTTGTGTATCTTTTTGTCATCTTGCAAATTTTGAAAGGAGTAAAAAGAAACAACAGTATAAACTTGGAGTAGTCTAAGCTTAAGGCCTGAAGATTTGATGAACTTATGAAAAAAATGATACAAAAGGAACCCAGAAATATATTGCATGTTAGAGAAACATTAATCTCTTCACTGGACCCTTGTCATAGCATCAGCTCCTTTTACAAGACTTGATGTGTTTGCCACTTGTAAACAACAACACTCATCTGTCAGATTTGTGACAGTGCAACACATCTACAATGTACCTTGTTCCCGATAGCACTTTCCAAAGTCTTTACTCCCAAGACCCATGTTAAGACAGAGTAGAGGATATTGGGGTAAGGCAATGCAACAACAGGCAAGGAAGAAGTAAATGTAAAAGTAATTTCACATATTAATGTGTATGTAGAAGGTAATCTCTTAGTACATTGGCTTTTGCAAAAATTCGAGTAAAAATATTGTAAATATTTTCACCTACTTTTCAATTAAATCTCTGCCTTCTCAAAGTACATTTTTTTGGTGAGACCTTAGAAGCAGTCTGTCCATCTATAGATATTCAATTATCTATAGAAGTTTTGTACAAAAATATAGAAACTACAAAATAAACCTTTCGTGTTGAAATAAGTTTTCTTTTTTCTTTTTCTTTACCCCTTCTTTCAGGGTTGAAGTTAAATTCCAAGTCACCTTTCTGGTAATGAAACTCTTTGTCACAGGTTTTGAGAGCACCATATTTTCACTCAAACTGAGAGGGGATTGAACTGCAACAGACAAAGTTGTGGTCTAAACTAGCCTGTCGCACAGACCACATCAGTTTGTACCCTAAAAACTAAAACTCAACTCGCTACATAGTTCCTCTCTTGACTTAAAAAAATTTAATGTTTTGACTTTTGAGCCAAAATATCAACAAACAGAACTGGGGTGAGTCATACTCTAACCCAAACAACTGCAGTCAAATAAAAGAAACAGATGCAATTTTTTAAATAAATATAAAAATAAGAACAAAAGTTAACATTGCCTGAACCGTGTACACTTTGTCCCATTTAAATGGATCAACAACATAAATTTTAGACCCATAAATTTTAGACCCTTCCAATTCCAAAGTCTCTATAATCCAGGTAAATTATTTGTCCTTTCTTGTAGACTAAGTGCATTTCTGAGATATAGAAATCTGAATCTTTCTAGACTTAACAAATAACACTAAGTTCATCTTTAGCCGAGGGTTAAGTAATATCCGTTGTTTTTAAAACGGTATTTAGGAATATCAGGTTGATATACCATGTGATATTTTGAAAATATTGCAATTTTGAAAATATATTTGCCACTTGAAACCACCATCTGTTGACTTGATATCCTTAAATCCAGTTTTTAAAAACAATGGATATAGGTTACCCCGCGGATAAAGGTGAACTAGCATTAAGTATAAAGCAATGAAAGCATTTCCCTTTTATTTTGTTACCTGAAAGATTGGAATATTGGGATTCTTAGGTCAAAAATATGAATTCTTTCGCTGTCCCTTTACAAACTTTTTCCTAACATAGGACAGAAGCATACGATAACATGTTAAACTCATTGCAACAAAGCACCAATAGTATAGTACACTTCACTGGTCACTTTGGACTTGGACTTCAAGCTTTGGGTTTCAACTTGTAACTTACAGCAGATGTAATATAATCAGGCTTATATGTCAGGTCAAAGGGCTGCATGATGCTTTTCATGTAAGGTGTCTGTACTCACATGACCATGCATGACCAAGTTTTGTAAACTTGCCTTGCTTGATTTTACTATCAATATGTTAAAGTAATATGTCAGGGGTTTCAGCGTAAAGCCTTGTCAAGACCCCCCCATGCAGAACCTCCTATGACATATTCAAACACATCATGTCATCGGCACATGTATGTCTTAATTTCTTCCTCTTAACCCTGCATACTACATTAAAGGTAGCCGTTTGCACCAATTTTGCATTGGTTTGCACAAGCTTTAACAGTGAGAAGTAAATCAAAAGTTATCATTAGAGACTTTTGAGTCAACTCATTATATTATTTTCCCAAATCAAACCAAAGCTTGTTTCCACGTCCTAAGTAACAAGTGTTGTGCTTCACGTGTGAAAGGAGCTGGGTGCGTCCGTGGTCCTGGTCTGTCATCGTGTCGCAAGGCTGTTGCGGGTTTCCGTGACAACGGTCTCCATGGCGACGTCCTCATCAGTACCAGAGGTTCATCCAGCAGGGCTGCTCCGCCTCCCCGTACCGGCAGCGCTCGCACAGCTTCATGTCGTGGGGATCGCTCTCCGTGGGGCGCAGCCGACGCTTTCTGAATGTGCCGTCTATCAATGCGTAGTACCTGGGGACAATCAATCAATCAATCAATCAATCAACCAATCAGTCAATGACCTTTATTTAAATGGGACATGAGTTAAAACTTGTGCCGTCTATCAATGCGTAGTAACCTGCAGACAATAGCATATGGGTCTATCAACAACCTAGAATAGTAGACAATGGGTTGAAACTTTTACTATGCAAAACACATGGCAAAGACTGGCATAAGGTAAGGTAAGCTGGAATGAGTCAAGAGTTAAAGATACCAGGATTTTATTACTCACAAGCTGTAACATCATCGTACGTTAAGTCACTGGTATCACAAGCATATTGTACACATGCGATCAAATGTTTCCAAATATCACTCTACAATGTACGTAGCTCCCCTTACACACTTGCGTGTCCGAAATACCAATAAATACGGTCTTTTTTGTACCAACCTGTCATATAAAGTTAGTCAGGGTGGAGATTGTAAATCAACCCCTGCTTCAAGGTTCTGCGAACAGTTCTTCCAACGCATTCTCTGTTTATGCACAAATGCAATGACGTTACAGTTTGTGAGTAAAATCAACCTATGACTGAGGTTGGTTCAAAGAGTGTGGTCTGGTCTAAGCAATACTCACTTGTCAATCGCCATTTCGATCATCATATAGAGGTCGTCTTTCCGGATGCGCATGCGGTTGGGCGTCTGGCACTTCTTGCACTTCTGCTCCCACCACTTGACCACGCGGCGCTGCTTCAAGTTCACGGTCAGCCAGCACAGCTGTGTGCCCCAAGAGTTGTTACAGTTGGTGCATCTCGCATACCCTAAAGACAGGTGGGAAACAAGCTGTCAAACCTGTACAAGAGGACCACTCTGGGGACAGATGATATATAAAGTCTACAATTGAACCTGTACAAGAGGACCACTCAGGGGACGGATGATATATAAAGTCCACAATTGAAACTGTCCAAGAGGACCAATCAGGGGGCTGATAGAATATCAATTCAACAGTTGACCCTGCCCAAAAAGACCACTTAGGAGGACCAATAAAATATCAAGTCTACAGTTGAATCTACCCAAGAAGGTGGTGACAGACAGGAATCTCTAAATGCCTGACTGTCATTGTAAAAAAATTTATTAAGGGACCATCAAAATGTTGTCCATTATGTAGATGTGGTCACTTGTACAGGTGTGGTCACTGTATATCAGTGGTCCGGTTGTCCCTATGTTAAGGTTTGATTGTTGTTGTAGCAAGGTGGCCCTATGGTTATGGCTTGGCCTACAGCCTTACCATATTTCTGACACCAAAGTTGAATTGACCCTACTGTAGGTATAGTTTTACAGAAAGTCTTATTTCTGATATCAAACTCTGACCGTACCAGGTCCGTATGTGGACTGCATGCGGTACTTCCACTCCACATCCTTGGGGCGCAGAGGAGGGTCTTCGTTGTCCATCACTTCTCTGATGATGTACGCCATGTCAGATCACTAGCGTCTGAAAACCAACCAATCAAAGACACATACGGTAACACAACAATGGTTAGGAACTCGGTGCCACCAAGTACTGTAGGTGCAGTATCCTCACTAGATAGCTGTGATTTTATTTGTCATTCATCTTGTTTGTGTATCTTTGTCCTAGATTCAATAAATATGATTTTGAAGACACAATATGCTTGCAGTCAAATGTGCAATGGTTAGATGTGAGGTTGTGAGATGTTAGGTTGTTCAGGGTAATATAACCAGCTGCTGCCATGCCGCGTGCCTGCGAAGCTGGCGTAATATGCTGAAGGGCAGTTATACCGGCTATATAGATATAGATACAGAAGTTGTGTTACACTGAAGGGTGGTTATACTTATACCGGCTATACAGATACAGAAGCTGGTGTGTTATGCCAAAAGGCGGTTATACCGGCTATACAGATACAGCAGTAGGTACGTTATGCCAAAGGGTGGTTATACTGGCTATACGGATACAGAAGCTGGTGTGTTAGTTAATATGCCGAAGAGGTGGGTTATACCAGCTATACAGATAAAGGATAATTCAAAAGTGTATATTCCTGCCCAAAAGGGCTAACTGCAGTGAACTGTGTCTCAACCTCTCCTAATAGCTAAAAGTCACCAATAAGATTTGTCCTTAGCCGCAGAGAAGATAAGGGCAAGAACTTGAAGAAGAATGAAACTGCTCATTGCATCAGACACCCTGACATTATATCTTCAAAATTAAGTTTTATGGACCCTTAAAAGGGAAAAGAAACTGAGGAAGGCCAATGCCCAAGTTCATTGACAACTTAAGAACTGTGAAAATAAACATTTCAGTATTTACACAATTCAATTACTAGTCACACCTATCCAGACTCTTCAATCATTTCAACAAGTTCCAATTTACAATAATTCTGGGACTAAATTATCAACACCAGGCCCTGAGACTGTAGGTCCCTTTAAACAGCAAACTGTATTTGTCTGGCCTAATCACGCCAAGCCCCCTTAAGTCAACAACAATAGGGCGTGATGAGACCACATGGTCCCGCGGGATCCCGCCTACCTTATTTTTCTCGGTAGGGGGTTTGTTTACAATTTAAAAACGTTTGACGCTTTGAAAATAACAAAGCTAAACGGGGTATAGCAATACTGACAGGATTACAGAATAAAAATCAACAATCTCTATTTCTGAATGCCGCGAGCTTGATAACGCTACCCACATGCAACAGGCAGAAAATGCCAATTTCAAGTTCACAGTCGGCACAGGAATCCCACCTCAAACAAGCGTCTTTTAGGACTTGTCAGTATCTTCTCAAGATGCCGCTTAAAATCAGAAGACTTTTGCGAAATCAAGACCAGTAAGAAGTCACTTGGAGGACACAGCTGTTGGGCTAAGACGCAGACAGACTGCCACGTTCAAGGGTAGGCAGTGAAAGTGGCACAACAAAGGACAGCGGAGAATAGGCGCGGACGTGACCAAAATATGCTAACTAAAACAGCGTCTCCTACCCTAAATATAATCATTTCAACAGGTCTGGATGTGAGAATTGTCGTGAAAAATCCCCAGCTGAAATGTCGAGTAGAAATCACGGCTTGTCAGTGCCGCAGTTGGGCAGACGCATGATGAATATGGTAAGGAGTGATTAATTTTCTATTGCCGGCCTGAGACCACTTCAGCCGCGGGCTCTTGACATGGGCGCGGCTTTTCGCTTTTTTCTACTCTCACAGCTGGAATTACACAGTGACATTTTCACCACGTCTTCGGAAGAGAATAAACTAAAAGTCTATTAACAGAAATTACCGGAAATTTACCTGTTTGAATGGTGGAAAGTTGTAGAAAGGAGTGGTTCTCCCTCTCACTTCAGCAATATGGCGCCTCTTTCCCTTGGAAGAGCTTCGAAAGGCGACGTTATGACGTCACCACAAACCCCGCGAAATTTAATCCTGAAGAACGTGCCATTTGTGGGGGACAAAAATATCGTTTGTCACAATAATCTTATATTTTACTCATTACGGATAACGCAAAGCCATTCTTTAAAGTTAAACAATCCAAATTCGAGTATTATTGCGAAAGGATTCCAAGTCAATTTGACAATAGATTGATTTACAGAATCCCAAAGATGGGCTGTTCCGGAATTGACCCTGAATGAACCTTGATTCATTGACCTCGAGTGACCCACTTCGAGTCAAGATCGACCGAATGTTATTCTAAAATGTAAACAATATCACGCACAGCGCAAACTACCATCTAAACTGTCAGTCAACGATATAACAGGGTCTGAAGATACTAAGATATCAGAGAATTTCTTTTACTGTCTTCGAAATCAGATTTACTCAATATAATTTCCCCTTCTTATATAAGTACATGAGACCCAAACCCCATTTTTTTGCTGAAAATATAGTAAGGAAGAATGAAAATCATCAGTTAGAACCTTTTCCGATTTCCTATTACTAGCTGGTCAATGCGCGTTTCACGTTTATATGACGTGCCAATGCAATACTATTTAGATTTCTAGTTTGGGACCAGTAGTGTTTGACATTGAACTAAATGTAACAACTTACGCACATAGGGACGGTGTCAAATTTCAGAACCCCGGTTCGACAGAACGCTGTAACAAAATGCAACATTACAGCGAATGGGTATCGTTATCGGATTTCAGTTGATCCTAGATACATTTATGATGGTTGGTAGACATCCAGGCCTAGTAAACAATGACAATGTTCAAATACAATTCACTATCTACTCTCCAAGCAGAGGTTAGGCTCCGGCTGTTTTTTTTTAGTCGTTTTCATCGGGCTTTCTATTTTGTAAATTTTCTTTAAGTACGCCAGCCAAAGGTTTTGACACAGCAAGGTAAAATACAAAATAGAAGCCCGATAAAAACGACTAAAAAAAGGTTTAAAAAAAAACAACAGCCGGAGCCTAACCTCTGCTTGGAGAGTATAACTCTCTACAACTGGATAAAAACGGAGATTTATTTCCGGACGTTTCGAGTCATATCCATCACTCTCCTTCAGCGAACGTCACTACAAAAGAAGAAGAGTGATGGATGTCACTTGAACGTCCGAAGTAAATCTCCGTTTTTACCCAGTTGTAGAGTGAATTGTATTTGAAAGTTGATCGTACTTTTTGGAGAACTAATGTTCTAACCTGGCCAAGACAATCCTACAGGGAACAGTAGAGGGAGGGCGTCGTCGCGGACGTCAACGCAAAGCTTGGCAGGACAACATCACTGACTGGACGGGCCTCAGCCTACAGGAGAGACTAACCCTGGCTAGGGAAAGAAGAACCTGGAGGCAAATCTCGATCTTCATGTCTACCTTGTCCCCCCCAACGACCTGGAGGTCAAGGGACTAGGTAGGTAGGTAGGTAGGTAATGTTACATTTTGTTCGCTTCTGCTAACCGTCAGCAGAGAAGCGACTGTTAATGTATTATGAATAGAAGCGTTTGTAACGCTATATAAGTGTAAAATAAACGCCGGACCGGACTTCTTTCCGAATGGTGCCCAGGTTTCATTGAAGGGAAATTTGACAATCTGAAATGTTCAGGTGTGCTTTAGAAATCTGAATAAACCTAACACTTTGCTTCCAGTAAGGTCACTTACACTAAGGAGGTTCTATGAGTAATCAGGGCTCGAAATTCATTCTTAGGATTAGGTGCACCCAGCTTAAAAAATTGGGTGCACCCAAATTTTTTTGGTGCAGCTCTTAAATTTAAGTAATGACCTAATAATAAAACAAGTACCATGACAGACATTTATATTATCTTTCTAACACTTAGATGTCAAGAATATGAAGTATACTAGTATACTTTGACATCTTAAATAAATACATATCTATTAAATACATAAACGTATAAAATTAAATTTATTAAATACATAAACGTAAGAAGATATTTGGGTGCACCCACAGAAAATACTTGGGTGCACAGCTCCAATTTTGGGTGCACCTGCACCCAATATTTCGAGCCCTGAGTAACGTTACATGGAAACTAGTAACGTTACCTTTCTCACTAGACTGCACTAAGAAAATTCTAAAAGATCCCTGTCATAATCTGAGTTTTCTTAACCCCCAGGATAGAATTAGCAATTCTGCCTTTCCTTCCAAGGATATAAAACATATTGTAGATGACATCATATTTTTAAAAGCAAGCCCCAAAAAGGCTCTGAAATATTCTGAAATTATGCCACTCTGTGATTATTTCAAGTCGGCTGTTTACCAGTCAATAAGGGAGCAAGACACCTTGTCTCTTTTTGAGAAAACTGGTCAAACTGTAATGTTACATACAGATGTCATCCACATATCTAGTTTAACCTTACGTAGGTCCATCATAGCAGAAGGAAAACACAACGACGACAGAAGTTAAGGGAGATTTTTTCATCACCAGTTGATCCTGGCATCTTTTTAATAAAGCACTATGTGCTATAAACATGATCCAGAAAAGGCAGTCCTGACTGGAGAGTGATTAGTGTGCTCCAACATCCCAGATTTACAACTCATACCACTACAGCTGGTCAAGACATTCATGGCTCCACTTGCGAGGTGTCGCCAAAAAACGCACTTCTTTTTTTTTACACCACAAGAATCAATATGAACAGGAACAAAAGAGGTGAAAATGCATTACACAAAAAAAAACAAGAGTCTACGTCGATAAATCTACTCGGAGAACGGGAAGAAAAGTATTATGTACAGCTTCTTTCTGTTCATACACAACTTTGTACAAGGCTTTTCGTCTGGATGAACGTGCTTTTAGAGAATCAATGTATGTATAATAAGCATCAAGAACATCGTCTAGAACAAAGACATCTTGTTGCGCTATAATGTTAGCTGGAAGAGGGGCGTATGCTCTTTCCTGCTCTGTGGAAAGACAGCAAACAGTCTACCTAAAACAGTTTACTGCATCTCAAGGAGCCACACGAATCCAGAACATTCATATCAATTATTTTCCCCTTGTTTCTTTCTTTTTTTTTTTTTACAGGTAGAAAAAATAACTTCCAGTCAGCGACACAGAGGCATAAGCAATTGATTTTTTCTCGTACGCTAAAACTTACGCTTCTACTACAGTTTTGCTTGGAATATTCGGTGTCTTGAGCACTGTTACAGCAACTGCAAGGAAGAAAGCTGCAGCTAGAGGGCGCCGCTGAGCTACAGGTGTGCTTGAGTCACTCACAAGTACCAAATACGTCACACAAACCCACAGTAAGATACACAACAGTATCTCTTTCCTCATAGTACATCAACACCAACGCCTCAGCAAATTATCATATATTTCTCTACTGCTCATCTGGTATAATTCTTTTGATACTCTTTGAAAAAACAAACATGCTGGATATTTCTCTGTTGAACACATGTACACGCTGTGGTAAGGTGGGGAGGGGGGCACATTCACCGTCAGAAGTAAATTACAAAACCCACTAGAAATCACCATGTATTTACATTTATACAATGTATCGTCTACTTCTCCACCGTGTGTACATTAGATTCCCTCCCCAGTTTTTTTTTTACTTTCTTAAATCCTGACAAAATGAAGAACTAGTTTACAGGGAAAGCCTGACTATTCAATGCTGTGGGATGAATTACATTTGATATAATGTACAAAGAACCCTACTACTGCAAACACCGATTTCTTCCATTTCTTCTTCTTGTCATTTTTTTTTTTTTGCGATATCACCTTTTTGCAAGCCTCAGTACTATGGATGGTCGTGTGGTGTTGACTCTCGCTCGAGCGGGAGAAACGATCGTCCATTCCGGATCGTTCGGATCTTCAGGGTCGTCCTCACTATCGTCGGTGTCCATCATGACCTCTGCTGGGGGCGTGTCTGCGTTCAGCGGTGCCGCAGCCATCGCCGGTAACGTCAGGGCGGCCTGTTCGCCATCCGGTAGCGGTGTCTCCGTGCGAGTGACCGTTGTTGTTGTCGGCCTGAGCGCGGCGGGCGGCGGTGGTGGATGTGGCGCCATTGGACTGATCAGGAAGTTGTACTCGTCTTCGTTTAGCGGGAACTTTCGCCGCGGCCACGGGTCCAGCCAGCCGCCGAAGTCTTCGATAGACGGCGTGGCCGACCGCGGCCCTTCCTCGGTCGAGCTTCGCCGCCCTTTGGAGTTCTGTCGCGTGACGTTGGCCGGGCTGATCGGGCTGTCCTTCGACACGGGGGTAAGCGGGGAGGGGATGTTGAGGCTGAGGGGAGTCCCCATGGACGACTCGAGGTTGACGTCCGGAGAGGCGGGTTCCGGGGTGCCGCTGTTGGTGCGGTTGGAGCGAGACCGGCTCTTGTGGGTGACGAAGGCCAGGAAGCGCTGCTTTTCCGCATGCTCGCACTTGTTGTGACGAATGCAGATGAGCTCCTCGGAAAGGTCCTCGATCTGTGGGTGAAAAAATCAAACCAGAACGTCAGAAAAAAACTTGCTTACTTCTCAATAGTAACTTTAACCAAGTAAGACTATGTAACTAATTTAACTAGTTGCTTCCAAGATGTTTGCTGGAAAGTCAGGAGATAGTGTAATCAGGAGATAGGCTCTAAACTTGACACAGACATGAAAAAGAGTGAATGGAAGTCTGTACACATTGGTACACAAAATTTCAGGGAGTGAATACAGCCAAATTTAAAATTTGACACCCAGCTTTCTTGTTTCCTTTTGATTCTCTTGCAAAACATAAAATAACCAAAGAAATGAATTAACATGGCCTTGTTTGAAAGAGAAGTTATGAGGAAAAAGTTTGCACCTTGGTTAACAAAATTTTTGAGAATGAGGCAAGTTCTCACAGCTCTCTCTTTTTTTTCATCTTGAGCTTTTCCCAAGTACATGTATCTATGAACCAAAGAATTGGCTTTCATTTTTTACCTAAAATAGAACCAACAGTTACAGAAAGTAGAATATGAATTTAGCCTAATCTAGCTTGTTTCAGGCAAGCGCACTAGCATGCGCTACTTTGGGGCAAAGCTAATGGTATAGCATTGCATGTGAGTACCTTGACACAAGGGTAGAGGGAAACATTCTGCATTTTTGTAAAAATGTGAAAAAAAAGTTAAAAAAAAGGAATCACTCACATACACTGCTTTGATGTGAACCTATTGGTATAGTATTGCATCCGAGTACCTTGACACAAGGCTAGAGGGAAACATTCTGCATTTTTGCAAAAATGTGAAAAAAAGTTTGAAATAAGGAATCTTACCTCCTCCTCTTCCTCCTCCTCCTGCTCTCCCTGTTCCTCAGGTTCAGCTGTCCCGTTGGGTACCACAGGTGTCTCCTTCTCAGGTGTCTCAGGCTCCTCCTTCACAGCCTTGCCTACCTTTCTCCACCTGTGAGGAACAACACCTGAGTTATCTCACCTGTACTGACACACCTGAGTTACATCACCTGTGCTTACACACCTGAGTTACATCACCTGTACTGACACACCTGAGTTACATCACCTGTATTGACGTACCTCAGTTATCTCACCTGTAGGTCTATCATAAACAAAACAAAACAAAATAAACGAGTTGATTCGCAGATGAGGATGGGGGGGGGGGATGGCCCTTGGGCTGTGACTTGGGACACTATACTGTGTTTCTTGGTTTACTAACCCGTATCTTACACTTTTGTAGCATTACCTGTATCCGACAAACGGATTTTGAGTGCCTATGTCTTATATCTGTATTTGTATAGCAGATATAACCTCCCTTCTGAACAACACACCAGCTTCTTTAGGTGAGCTGTATCTGTATAGCCAGTACAGCTGCCCTTTGGTACAACACAAGAGCTTTGGCATCTGTATCTATATAGCTGGTATAACTGTCTTTTGGCATTACACACTTTTTCCTTTACTCCAAGACTTTAAACATACTGGATACAGAACAGTTTTACATACAAAAAAAAAAAGACTCCAGCTTTATGTATACTTGTCTAAAGTGAAAAATTAAGTTAGTCTTCTACACCATCCCTGATTGGTTGCTGTCTACCTTGTCATTGCCATTACGCTAAAATAAAATCCTAGCTAGAGTCCTGATATTAGAAAATGACAACGTACTTTGGCGTGAGAATCTCCTTGTATTTGAGCCTCTCGACGCGGGTTGTTGACGCCATGGAATACGGGATGACGATGTTGTTAATGTCAAACGCACTGTGACCCTGGCGCTTCTTATTCAGCACAGCCTGGAGACAGAAAGGAAAGAATAATAAAGTTTAAGCTTCAAGTTTCTTGCGCAGATGAATAACAAATATAGCCTGGGTACCATCCGGATAGTAATTCGCTCCTATGTTCGCTTCTGCTATCCGTCTGGAGACTTGCACATTCAAATTGTTTGGTGGTTACGTCAGTTAATGAGCGAAGCACGGAATGGGTTCTAGAGCGTTCGTTCGATGACAACAGGCCTCCCACGTGAGGACAGAGGGCTTGTCCGGTATTGGAACGCCTGTTCGAACGATCGCTTGAACCCATTCCATAATTTGCTCATGTGTAGGGACCAATCAGCGCCTGCTTCCAAAATTTGGACGATTCCAGACGTTAAGATGGTCCGCGTTCCCAGACGGAAACACAGAGAAGCGACTGTATATAGTGTATAATGAATCTCAGAGCTATAAGCGACTGCACGTAGTATATAATGAACGCCTGAGCGAACTACTTTCCGGATGGTACCCAGGCTATAACAAATAGGGGAGAGTTAAGAAAATGTGCAGTAAGAAAATACAAAGGTTTTGTTTTTTGTTTAGATAATATAAATCAGTTGGCGCATTTTCACTCAAACCATCTGTTTTTTAAGAATTGTAAGTTCATGCTAGGAAGTTTTACTAGTCATGTTAACTTTCATGGCTCTTCTGTTATACACCTACAAACATTTGCAAACAAAAAAAAAAGTACATTTTGAAACAGAAGTGTGACAAGAAATACAAGTAGCCTCAGGTTAAATGTTTTCTGAACTGTTTGCCTGTTGAAGATATATCCCAAATATACTGTGGCAAGATAATAACAAGACAGAATTTGGATAGATTAACGTCAAATCTCAGAATTCCACCGAGTACCTTAGGCCACACCAATTTAATTTCTTGGTTCACGGATTTTTTCATAAAAATTATGGAGCGAGAGGGCGAAATAAAAATAAAAATTGTAAAATGGTTGGGGTAAAGGTAACGTCTAATCCAAAACATAAAGAAAAAAGTTTTCAGCTTGAAAAAAGTGCAAAAACACTATTATTGTACAGTAACAGCACCTGTACCCTCACTTTAAGGAGCTTATAATATAAAGGCCAATTTGCTATACCAGAAAGTTGGTGAATGGTTTCATAAATGGTAAACATTTGCTGAGTAGTAATTTTTATTTTTATTTTTTTTTCCAAAAAATAGGAGCGAGCGAATCCGTGAACCAAGAAATTAAATTGGTGTGGCCTTAAGACAATTGAAAAAAGTCTTACCAAGGCCTTTTCAAAAAAGGTCTTAAACACCTGGATATCTGAGATTTAAATGCCCCAGCGATTACTGACGCTGAATGTAGATCGCTGTAATTTTTAATGTGTCGGTTTTGGGGTACAAGGTGGAATTTTGAGAGATGGTGTTTTGGGGGAAACATGAAACTACCACCAACCTTATCCTGAGTTAGCAACAAGGGAGACAGACATGGAACAGAAAGAAAAGACATGAACAATTTCTGATGAGAAAAAAAGGAAGATCACAAAGACCAGGTATAAAGTAACGCATGAGAATCTCAGACAAACAACACTTCTAGATACAGAAACACAGACTTACAAAACACTACAGTACAATCATGCATGCAGTACACAACATGGAGGACAGGGGGAGCTGCATGTAAGGTTACAGTTTACTATGATCAGTAGGAAAACGGAAACCAGTGTTTTCCCCACATTGTGAATAAATACGGATTCAGCAAGCCTATCAAAAAAGACACTTTTAATTTCTTAAAATGACTTCGTTCTAAAAAGGAAATGGCTGAAACTGTAAGTTGCAATATGCAAATTCTACTTTTCAATGATGTTAAAGTTGGATTGACAGTGTGAGTACAAGTTGACCCAAAAGTGTATTCTGAGCCCCGGTAAGGAATGACTAACGTCCGCAACCTACACAGCATCAAAACAAAGAACAGAGGTAGTTGGTTTGTCTGACATGGAATCTACGTGCGAACCAGGGCTCTAGCCAGCGTCCGTTTTTCCGTCAATTGACGGAAATTTGCTGCATCTGACGGAAAAATTCTAAAACTAATCCGTCAACCTTGACGGACAAAAATCCTTGGTGGAAGCTACAGGCGGCTTGGGGACGCCGTCCACGGCCGTAAAAGCCACACACTGTTTGTTTTGCTATTGTTATGATTGTTGACAATGTGTGTCGGCACCCTTTCGCATACGAAAATCTCATTAAAACCCGTTTTTCAAGGTCTCAGTTCAGTCCTTCTAATTAATTTTCGCGGTTTTCGCGACGATTGTAATTGGCTGACGGAAAAAAATTTCGAGCTGGCTAAAGCCCTGGTGCGAACACTTCTAACCCAGGCAAGACGGGGAACAACAGACTATAATGTTACAGAGAAATGTACACTACTTTGTTTCCTACCACCATGTTTTTCCACACGTACCTGTAGGGAGTTGGCTGGACACGACAAGGACAGGGGGGTGTTGGGAGAGTCCGAGCTGGTTGGGGAGGGCGTGGCGTGGAAACCCCGGTCACGCCCCGACACATGCGTAAGCGACAGGCTCCGGTTCCGCAACCGGTTCTTCTTGCTGAAGGCAGCTGTTAACAGGAGAAAACAAGGACATTCTTAAAATCACCCTTTCGAGCCAATCTTCTTTACAATCAATCGATCAATCAATCTTTAATATTCAACTTTCAAGACACATCTTATTTACCTTGAGTTCACATTCATACAATTTAAGGCTTGTAATTAATAAAAAAACATATATCTTAATTCAGTGTAGATTTCAAATTGTAAGGAAAATGGTCTTTAAAGGAAGTCATTTCGTGGAAATACCATTTTTACATGCACATTGGGTTGGGTTTATATTCCAGCTAACTGGCATGCTTGTATTGCAATAATCAGAAGTTGTAGACAATGGAATCATATAGTTTATGATCGCTAGTGCATTTTGCACTGAGTGCACTGTGCACTTGTGTGGCAGCTTCAATTAGTTTCAAAAGCAGAAACTGAGTAACTCTGCAGTTATCAAAAAGGGTTGAATCAAGATTTATTTACTTCACTTCAAGATGACTGGATAGCCCCTTCAACTTTCAAAGGTTGATTTCCAAGGGGGTAGCTAGAAGTATTTTTACATGTATGTCACAGTAGAGACTGCGATTCAGAACAATCGCTGATTGTCCTATGACAGATCGCTATCAGAGTTTGTCCTAGGACACACTGCGATCGAGATCTGTCCTACGATAATCGGCAATTCTACTAGTACAGATTGTAATCGGAATATGTCCTAGGACAAACTCCAATCCAAACTCAAATGGTGCTTACATATAGGAAACAGTCTACACTGTGGCATGTACATCGATAGATGACTTAACTTTACTTCCTAAGGAAAAGGAACATGAAATGTCACTCACACTCACCGATCGCGAGCTGGGCCGCCGCTCGCTTCTTCCGCGCGTCCGTCCGACAGAGGCGGTTGCTGTCCGCTGTGTTCGGTTTTGGCGTGCATGGTAGCGAGCCCGAAAGCGACCGCGAGAGTTGTTTACCGTCTACCTTGTTTCCTCGCAACTCTGTAAACAAGACAACATCAAGGATAAGGAATCAGCTTAACAATCCAGTCTTACATTAGTTCTCATTTATATGAAGTCATTCATCCTTTCACCATTCGTATTGTCTGTCTAGGTTTGAAGTCAACTTTGGAAGCATAGACAGTTAGGTTGCAGTACTACAGATAGAATATAGGGGGAGCTGTTTCACATGCTTCTATTCAGCTCCTACCCTCACTTAACTACCACAGAACATGACAAAACATATTCAGGAAAAAATAAATATCATAACATTTTCAGGAAACAAAATATCAAAATTGCTTGCCAAATACCATTCCCAATAATCCTGCATCTGTATCTATAACTTACTTGCAGTAGTAAGGAGTGACTTTCCCTCCTTTTCTAACCCACCAACCTACTTGCTCCATCACTCTATCCATCTTCCCTGTGCCCCATACTCTTCCTTAACTAGCCCACTTCATTTGCTCATTCTATCCATTCTATGTCTCCCTCCATCTCTCTAATACTATAAATGGGAAAATGTACCTGGTGGCTTTATGTTAGCGGTTTTGCAGTGGCTGCTTCATTGCAAATTCTAAACCACCACAAACATTTTTCTATTACAGAATGTGACCACAGTATATGGCGCTAAACTAATCCATTTTCCTGACCTTCCCTGTCCCAGTGCCCGAAATACTTTTTTCAGCCAGGTTGTCCAAGTGGCAACCTGAGTCAAAAGCCAGGTTGCGCCATCAAAATTTCAGGTTGCCCCACTTTCAAGTTGCTACTTTCTTCAAATCAGCTACTAGTACTTATCCCTTATTTTTTCTTCCAGTTATATGTAACTATGTAATATGTGTTATGTTATAAAAAGGATAAACACAAAAGCTTATGCACGTAGGTGGCGGAAAAGCAGTGTTCCAATGGCAAAATTTCAGGTTGTGTAGTGTGCAACCTGGGTTTAAAATTAAGTTGCGCCAAGCAAAATGAGGTTGCATTTTCAAGTGGGCATGTGGGTATTTCGAGCCCTGCTGTCCCCATACTTACTTGCAGTAGTGAGGAGCGCAGCGGCGGCGCTCTGTGCCAGTTTCTTGCTGACTCTCCTCGCCCGGTTGTCGGCTGCCCGATGGTACTGGGAGGGGGACGGCGTCACTGGAGAACCCTTCAACCTGCAGGAACAACAAATAAAACTCTTCAACCCAGTGTACAAAATACTTTAGTGAGCCAGGTTGCACAGTGAGCAACTTGGTGCAAAAATTGGTTGCACAACTGAATTTCAAGTTGCACCACCTATATTCACTAATTTCTGGAAAAAAAAATACATATACTGTACATACATACATAATAGACATGTTTGGCTGATATGAAACGGAGCTGCCTCAGTCCATTTATTTCTTCCAAGTAAATTGACAACAAAATAGAGTTCTGAGGCTCAAAATCTAAGTTGCACCCTGTGCAACCTGAGTTTAGAAGTAAGTTGCACCAAGCAAAAAGTGGTTGCAATGTGCAAGTGGGTATTTTGCACGCTGCAACCTACTGCAACAACACAAGGAGGCTAACTTTTTCAGCGTTTTTGCCAACACAGTGGAGCAAAGGAGGATTTTCTGTTGCTATGTTAACAAATCACCACGTTTAGATGCTGTGAAAAAATTAATGAGAACCTCATTCCTTGAACAGACATCATCTGCAGAAAGACTCTTTTTAGCATGAAACAAAATGAAATATGCCTGCATCCCTATATAGGACCATTAGCACAAATTCTTGGCTATTCAAGCAACAGCATGACGGCCTCGTCACAGCACTTCTTACTATCCATCCAAGCAACCTGTCAGCCCTACTCTTTTCCATATTCTGCTACTTTTTTTTAGGAATTCCATTAAAAAAAAACTCAACGAACAGTAAGATAAGAGGAACAGAAGTTTGTCTGCACTACCAAAGAAAGTCAATAGATCCCCAAATTTTGGGTGAACTTGGCCTTCATTGACTTTGAACAACGATAACTTACCTCTTGTTGGATTGCGAAGGTTTGGGCGTCGGCCGGTTTTGCCAGTCTCCCGTTTTCAGCAGCGACTGGAAGTGCACCGACAGGGGGATGTCTGCAAAACGGAACAGCACGAAGTCAGCACAAAAACAAAATAGCACACAATCAGCACAAAAACAGAAACAAAATAGCATGAAGTCAGCACATGCCGAACTTGCATGCATCAGGATCAACTATTCAAGATGGCATAACTGAAGTTTGAAGTAAGAAGAAATGTATTTGCCAAACTTGTATGCATGAGGGTTGCTAGGTGCAAACAATTAAGATGGCATAACTGAACTCTACAGAATCTCAAGTAAAAGGCACAAGGATGTATTTGCATATTCAGATTGAGCACAAAAAAAGGGAGCAAAACATCAACAGTCAGCACATGCCAAATGTGCAAACATCATAGTTGCTAGGTTTTCAATGCATAGTTGCAAACATGATGGCATAACTAGAAAGGCCGACATTTGCTTAGGAGCAAATACAGCATATTGCAATCCTTCTTCATCCTTGAAAAAATCCCAAAATTCAACAAGTTGAAGTAATGTTTGCTCAAAGGGAAAATGAAGTACTGTGGGCACTTGTCCTACACACCTTCATGCCGAATTTTAGGTCATTTGGTTTCAATATAAGGGCATAGGAGCCAAAAATATACATTTTTTTGGTTAAAAATAGCTAAAAATCCCAAAATAACTCATTTTATAAGTGCTCTATGAAGAAAGTGTTGATGGGGTCCTGTTGTCATATGTCCAATTTACCTTTGTACCAAATTTCAGGTCATTTGGTTTACATACAAGGGCATAGAAGCCAAAAATATACATTTTTAGTCAAAAATGACTGAAAACCCCAAAATAACTAATTTTTGAAGAGATCTATGAAGAAAGTGTCAATGGGGTCCTGTGAGCATATGTTCAATGCACCTCTGTACCAAATTTCAGGTCATTTGGTTTCTATACAAGGGCATAGGAGCAAAAAATATACATTTTTAGTCAAAAATGGTCAAAAACCCTAAAATAACTCATTTTTTGAGAAAACAATGAACATAGCGTTGATGGGGTTCTGTGGTCATATGTCAAACGCACCTATGTACCAAATTTCAGGTCATTTGGTTTTAATACAAGGGCATAGGAGCCATAAATATACATTTTTAGTCAAAAATGGCCAAAAACCCTAAAATAACTAATTTTTGAAGTGATCTATGAAGAAAGTGTTGATGGTTTTCTGTGCTCATATGTCTAATGCACCTCTCTACCAAATTTCAGGTCATTAGCTTGTAATACCAGGGCACAGGGGCCCAAAATATACATATTTTGTCTTAAAATGACCAAAACCCCTAAATATCATAAATTCTAAGGCCTTTATCAATAAAGTGAAAAAAACGTCTGGGGGTATTTGCTATTTCTACCACCCTGCCAAATTTCAGCTCATTTGGCCAAAAAATGAAAAAATTAATCCCATTTGAAGATTTGACAGGAGAAGAGACAAAGGAAAAACAGTATATTGCATCCATACTATGTATGGATTGCAATATAACTGAACTCTAGTGAAGCTTATACTTTTATAGTTATACAAAAGGCACAAGCAGAGATGTATTTGTATCTAAAATATCCAGGGTGAGCATTAGAAAATCGTATAAATAGTCTCATTTCTACCTGAGCAAAACCCTACTAGTAATTCATTTTTATTCTACAACTTGTTATTGAGCGAAATAATCTAGTATATGCAAGTAATCCAATCACCCATCAACCAGAAATTTCTTGCCCATAAATTTCTTGGAAGAACTGTGTAAGTTCGTTTACTCGTGTTTTAAGAGGAGGGGCAAAGCTTGTAGAAAATAGTTATAATTAGGATATATCATTGTTTATCTGTTGTTATTAACTTTATATCAAACTTAATGCATTTAGCCCCATTGGGGCATGAACATGCAATAAACATCATTGTCATTGTCATATCAAAATCACATTACCATCATGACAGACCATCAAAACATGAACTCAACCAAAGCCACAGCAAAGTGCTGATAATAACATTGTCACTAGTTGTCAAAGATTAACTGATTCCTTTACACTTTACTTCCTGTTATACATGTATTAATCCATATGGTACTGTTAGATAGTAGTGATATGACATTTTACAGCTGGCTCTAAAATTAGCACGGACTAAGGATAGTTGCCATGGCAACAGTGACATGGCCTATCCCTTGATATGACAAACATGTTCCAAATACCACATTAAAGCTGCTCTTGTAGATGCAAATTTGATAATGCTGCATTTTAAAATATCTGTGGGGTATTTTCAGGCATGCTCCTGAATAATGGGTCTGTTCGAATCACAAAAATTTTTGCAGTTGGATTTAAAGCAAAATAGGGTTATCACCAGCACAGTTGAGCGCTGTGATTTGTATCCCCTAAAGGCCTATGCTGTGATTTAGACCCTACCATGTTTTTCAACCAGTTTAGGTGTTTTGTAACAAAGGTAAAAAAATGCAAATTTGTACTATCCTGGGTAAAAATGACATGAATAAATAGATAAATAGATAAACAAATGTCTGTTTCATAAAATATGACCCTTAAACTGCTGGGGAAAGTGTTTCTGAGGATATAAATTAAAAGAATTTTCAAGGGGAGGATGCACCTAGACCCCACTAAAAGACTTGCACCTGCACTGCAACATTCTCCCTGTACTAAAAAAGTACCGGTGAGAACTTGATCACCTTTCTTCAGCTAGTTTGAAATTTTGACATGAAAGTAAAATAATTTGTGGTGAACAGACAAGACAAAAACGACACCCCCTACCTTGTGGGAATGACAGTACAGGATGGAATGATGGGTCCATGAGTGCTACTCTCTCGACTTGTGACGAAACGTTGGCGTCCACTTTCTGCGTGTTGTTCAGCCTTCCCCCGCACATCACGCACGGCGTGTTCGGCGGCGTGCACCCGCACCGTACCGTGGACAACTTCGAGGCCTTGCGACACACCTGCCACATCCCGAACGTTCGCAACAACTTCCGTTTCCGGTAGCTCCGTACCGGTCTAGTCCTCGCACACTGACAGGTGACATCGTTCGCGGCCGGCGGCGGCGTGCTCACCGAGTCAAGCCTGAGCTTCTTGTGTGCAGGGTCTTCTAGATCCGACAACTCACTTTCCGTCTGAAACTTCGCACCGTCCACTAGACCATTCATCGGTTTCGGGGCGGGCACCTTGTTCTTGGAACTGCCGCCGTTCCCGCCACTGTTGTCACTCCCTGCAGCGGTGCTAGCGACAGGCGAGGCTGTCCGAGGGGAGTAGCAGTTCCCCAGTGATTGTGTGAGCTTGGACGCCTGCTTATCCACGTTACTCAGGAGCTGACTGATGTTACACGGGGACAGCTGGCTACTTCTCTCCAGGTTTGCGATTTTGGCTTCGATTGGCGACAATTTCCTGTTCGGCTTTGTCCTGCTGGTGGTAAAGAACTCCCGCGGGGATTCGGGGTCACCGAGAACCACCTGACCCTTGGCTGCTCGGATCTGACGAAAGATGTCGCTCTGTTGGCGGATCCGGTACTCCAAGTCCGAGACCTGAGCCTGTAACCATGTCCAGCGCGACGCGATGGCCGCCCTGTCCATGGCCCACTTCCACGTTGAACACTTGTGCCTGGAGCAACGAAAACAAAAAGGAAAAATTAGGTCAATCTGTCATAACAACGCATGAAATACACACACAAAAGAAATTGTCATGACTAGAAAAAACAACAACATTCAAACTGACATACTAAAAGAACACAGACTTATCATTATGAAAGATACATTGAAGAACTATTTCAAGCATTCTTCCTATTTCTGGTGCATGGACATTTAAAAACAAACCAACTTGAAGGAAATTATGGTAGTTTTCTTTTTTCATAATTTCTTTTTCCAAACATCATTTACAAGGATCCTAAAACAGAATTGACCCAAAAGCATCAAGTGCAATAAAAACTGTGATCCTCACACTGCAGTAACATCAGGGCTCGAAATCCTTTTTTCTGCATACCTGCACTGGTGCAAGTAACATTGAAAATTACCTGCACCAGAGAAAATTTACCTGCACCACTCTAAATTCAAGAAGTATGGATCATACTAAAATTATTGAGGAACCATTGCTATGTTTTGTTTTATACCTAATAGGTGGTAACAGTCAATGCTGCTAATAACAATTCACGTACACCTACATCATAGGACATAAAACCCAGTACATGAACCAGTGCAGGTTAGGTGCAGGTAGACACCCGAAATACCGGCACAGCTCCACTTTTACCTGCACTAACCTGCATATGCAGGGGGTATTTCAAGCCCTGAACATGTTAGCAACAGTATCTGTACCAGTATTGCCAACTCTCCGAAAGGGATCTTATTGTCTATTCCGTCTTCCTGTCATGTTTCTTTAACACACCAGGTAGGTATGTTATGCTCTACTGGGTAGCAATCCTGTGTCTTCATCACAAGGTCATAGATTGCATTCTGGACATACCTGCTATTGCTGTTGCTTATTCGCAGTCTATTCCAATTTATTTCAAGTGGCAAAAGCTGGTTACAGTAAAATCATGCCTATACCTCAGTAAAAGCAAGGACGTTTTATGGTTAAAGTCTATGCTATAGAGTAGCTTCACCAATTAGAAAAAAAAGGGATATGAAATGTGAAAGGACTTTGAATCTTATTGGACTTAACTAATTAAATCAAATTCTCAATATGCACGCAAGTCAGAAGCTATTCCAGGAAATGATATATATTCAACTTATTAGTATAAATGAGCTAGTATGAACTATTTTAACTTAAGTTAATACAATCCTAGTAACAACAAATCACTTACTGTCATTATCGATATGATTTTTCAGATGAAGGGACCAATCATTTCGCATGCAAACATGGAGTATGCTATCTCAAAGTTAGATTAATGCCACCCCCCATTTTTGTCATATAAATACAATCACGCACCCAAATAAGGGACAAACCATTTTGCATGCATGTACACATGTCTATCACACTTATATATCTATATCCTCCATCCCAACACTAATCAAACGAACACCCCCTCATGGCAAGTGACATTCCTGATGAGGGTTGAGTCAGGCCCATGTGATGGTCCTGGTCTGACAGACCGTCGCTAGGGATTACATCATCTCTCAACGCTCTGATTGGTCAACACAAGAGTCATGCAACCCAAAAGGGGTATTACATGATGCCACCTGTTTTTACATAAATACTGTCAGCAGTGCTTTCAACACTCCTTGGGATAAGTCATTTACATGTCTAAAACCACTGCAAGCTATTTTTTGTTCCCAACTTTGAACGAATAAAGCTGAGCTAGAAGATCAGTCTAAGGGAAAAGACTATACCTTGCTGCTAGACACAATAGTGGGGAGGGGGGCATAGCCATGGTCTGTGCAGTGTGTGTATGTGTGTGCGTGAGCATATGTGTATTGTACATGTGTATGTATGTGTGTATTGTACGTATGTGTGTCTGTGAATGCAATGTTTATATGCGTGTTACATGTTAACTTGATGTACACTCTCCGTCGTGAGGAAGTAATCTTTCCGCTTACGACACATTATATAAACAGGAAATTGAGGAAGTTTGTAAGAAAAAAGCGCAAATTTCATTCAGAGTCCCTCAAAACACATGCCATAAACTTTATCACACTGGCTTTACTCACATGGAAACCACTGATTCAGAGCACCAGTTTGTGTTGTTTTCAGACAATTATTGGCTGTTGTATTATTCAAAGTTAATTTGCATGAAAAGACAACTGTGAGAAAAACAGGTTGGGGGTCCCTCAGCCTGGAAAACTGTCTGTGCTATTCTGAGAACACCCCCTAGGGTTCAAAATGCATCTAGCTCATCAAAAACACAGAAAATGTGGAGTCTACAACACAGAATACAGTAAAATTTCAGTAAAACCATACTTAAGAGTTAAGACCTTACTGCCGCTTTTCCAAGCTTGACTCTGGAATTTTAAAACGTCAAAATTTTAACAAAACAAAGGTTTTTAAACAATCTTTTTTTCCAGATCTATTTAAATAGTCATTCATCATTTAAACAGGCTGGGGAATAGGAAAAATGATGCAAAAGCCATTTTTATATCTTTAGTATGTACTACACCAACAGAATGCTACTTGGGAATAAACTTTAGTACTGTGCTTGCGGAAATGGAGAAGGCTTGCAGTCGCCTGCGCTGCAGCCGAACGATGATGATGATTGAGATTGCAGACACGTACCCAAAAATCAACCATTTTCATTTGGGCAAGCACGAAAAATACAGGATTTGTATTACCAACCCTGAGAATAGAGTATTTTGAGACATATGAAACATTATAACAAACCTTGGCTTTAGACACCATTATTTTACATGGTGAAGGTAAGTAAATAAATTCTATACATCAAGCCTACATTACGTTGGAAATACATGCTTGTCTAAAATTACATACAGAGAGCACTCATCGGAAAAATGCTTTTAAAGTTCAGTACCTAAACATAGCACCACCCTTAGTCCAGGCTTATCATTATTCACCTTTTAGCAAAACACTTTTGCCGAGCATCCAGACAATTTCATGCGTGGGCAGAACGTTTGGCCTGTAGAGTGACTTTTTGTAATGTTCAAACTGTCATGTTATGCCTAAGGGGCTGATATGAGATGTTATCTTCCAACTGAACATCATCTGATGGCAAATCTCACAAGAAACATCTCATTTAAAGACGACTGTACCCTCGTGCTCTACAGGCACAAAAACAAGACTTGGTCACTTGTATAAAAACCCTTGTTGTGATACTAGATCATACAAAATAACAAATTATTATGATTTTGAGCCATCAAAATCAATTCCATTACCAAATGCCAAAGACCGTTACTAAGGCCTGTTACTAGTAATATGTGAGCAGAAATTTCTTCATTGAGTTAAAATAAAATTTAAAAAAAAACTGAAAGCTGTTTGTATGTTTATTTTTGTATTTTTTAATCTTTTTTTAACTTAAATTGTAGCTTGCAGAAGAGTATTTCCAGCATTTTCTACTGGTGTACTTCAGTGTGAAGTTTTCAAAACTATGCAAACACACACTTGATACAATACACATACACATGCACAAACTTGATCAATACACACTTGTCATCCAGACACAATCTCTGCATATCTACTGAATGAAGCATACATAACCATTGAGCAGTCCAAAGTCCAACCCAACCCAACCACCTGTGGGTGGTTTCAAATTCCAAGTTTGATTTGAATAAGTGTCCCCAAGAACAACAGGTTTTGCGATGCATAGACACAGCAAACTGGCCAATATTTGGATTCCTTAATCCTAAATAAACACAGATAGAGCCAAAACAGAAACAACAGATTAAACAATGTTACTGTATAATGCTGTAGTTTTTGGAAGTGAAAAAAACAAGGCAGTCTAGATACTGTGTTTGTAGAGTCTACCAATAAACTGCTAAGCTCAATGGTAGAAATATTTTAGAAAACCAACACCAAGCCATATAGCCTTATAGGCAAGGTATTTGCATGGCTCTAAATCCAACATAAATATGTACATCCCCTCATGGGGACTCTAAACAAATAAAACTGAGCCCTCATTAAAACCAGATCAATTTTACTCCTCTGGAAAATTTACCTAATATCGTAAAATGCTGTCAAACTGGAAGAACTGAATACGCGACAATCCAATCTCGTTGGGAGGTCTCGCGAGACTGTAATCTGGCCGCGCGCGCGCGTGATTTGACAGTCGGGCGGTAACAGCCTTCAGCAGCCCAGCGGCTAACAATGGCTTCTCCCAGCACCGACTCGATCGAGTCAACTTCAGAGATTCGTTGTGATATTATTTGGCAACATCCGCCGGTAAATCGGCATGCCATGAGCAGATAATATTGTTGTGAACCTATGGACTCGATATCGTGCTGTAAATTTGCAAATTTCTGGTCATTTTTCACAATTTTTGACGGGCGGTGTATGCTTGCTTGTCGTGAGAAAAACGTGCATATAGGCGCGTCGCCTTACTTGTAGTTACTCGGATAAGTTTGGCTCAAGCCGTAAAAATATCCCACAAAAGCTTACAAGTACCATCATTGGATCCTTGTAGATCCAAACTCGTAAGACTTTCGGCGATTTTGACCGTAAATTAGTCGATGGCAATATATCGGCCTTTGGGAGTTTACGCGTACGAGAGTTGGGGAGGGGGGCGTGTTTCCGTGTTCGTTTTGATCAAGACGGGGTCACTTTTCCGACTATGTCTATGATTTCAGTTTTCGCCGGATGAAACTCCACAAAAACGTGAACATATCGATGTAGGGTCCTTCTGGGTAGAAATCTAGCATGGTTTCGGCGGCTTTGTGGGCAACTTTTTATTGGTTAACTTCATACGTGATGAGTGGGTGTGTCTGCAAATGTATAACGTTTGGCATTTGCTGTTCTTTTTTAGATCAACGCGTCGCGATCGAAATTCACATCATCAGGGAAATACTGCAAATCATATGGGTGCAATAGCCGTATTTCATGTTTTATAAAAGATGTCTTAACATATGTTCTTACTCGATCTCGTAGAGCTTTGCAACTCATGCTTTTGAGAAATGATAATTACATGTATATATCATTAGTGTTTTTTCCAAATGATAGACAAGTCCTCACAGCATTTACAGTATTGACGAAAATAAGCATCCGATAAGTAATACTTTTGGGAAATTGTAATGTTTCATACACATAATCATTCAAATGTACATTGTATTAAAATGTGAACTTTCAACATCTCTGACTGTTTTTGTGTGGCATAATTTTTGCAACAAATGAGACATCGTCCTACTCAGACCTAAGACAGGTAAGCCGTAAGGTGTCCACTTCCCTGTGCTATACATAGTAGTCCACTGTATTCTGCCGATGCAGTGGTCTGGACACTCTGCATCAACAATCAGTCTTTCTTCATACATACCATAGAGTTTCTTACCTCCTTTGGCTCTTTGAGTGAACAGCTCCGGTAGTATGGCTGTTTTGTGAAAGTGGTCAAGCTTTGGGATATTCTTCTTCTGCCATTCTGAGTCTACTTTAATTCGTTCGCAGAATAAATTATCCCTGAATATCCTGCCAAAGTAGACAACGAAGTCCGCCCAATTTAAGTTACAGCAATAGACATTCCCTTGCACTTGGTGGTGGTACCTGTGTGACGTCTTGAGTGCTGCACTGCTGTCTACCTTTGTTAAGAAAAATGTCTTATTCTGGACTGCCTATTTTAGCGTGAGTCCTTTCTTTGAATGGGGACACAATGAATACACGAATGCGTTACTGGAAATACATGCAGTAGATGTACACATTTCCCGTTAAAAAGTATAAAAAAACGCACATTTCTAATTTCATGTTCATGATGAAATTATCCCTTCCGAGCTGTCTTTTTACCAGACAATCCCAGTGCTAAAGTAACGTGTTATCATCAAGTACATTTGGGGGGATCTTGAAAAATATGATGCATGTTGGCACTTTCTCTTCATTGACACACTTGGACTGACGGCTATTGCATCCATATGATTTGCAGTATTTCCCTGCTGATGTGAATTTCGATCGCGACGCGTTGATCTAAAAAAGAACAGCAAATGCCAAACGTTATACATTTGCAGACACACCCACTCATTACATATTACGTTAACCAAAAAAGTCGGCCACAAAGCCGCCGAAACCATGCTAGATTTCTACCCAGAAGGACCCTACATCGATATGTTCACGTTTTTGTGGAGTTTCATCTGGCGAAAACTGAAATCATAGTCGGAAAAGTGACTCCGCCTTGATCAAAACGAACGCATATACGCGGAAACACGCCCCCCTCCCCAACTCACGTACGCGTAAACTCCCAAAGTCGATATGTTGCCATCGACTAATTTACGGTCAAAATCGCCGAAAGTCTTACGAGTTTGGATCTACAAGGATCCAATGATGTTACTTGTACGCTTTTGTGGGATATTTTTACGGCTTGAGCCAAACTTATCCGAGTAACTACAAGTAAGGCGACGCGCCTATATGCACGTTTTTCTCAAGACAAGCAAGCATAAACCGCCCGTCAAAAATTGTGAAAATGACCAGAAATTTGCAAATTTACAGCACGATATCGAGTCCATAGGTTCACAACAATATTATCTGCTCATGGCATGCCGATTTACCGGCGGATGTTGCCAAATAAAAGCACAACGAATCTCTGAAGTTGACTCGATCGAGTCGATGCTGGGAGAAGCCATTGTTAGCCGCTGGGCTGCTGAAGGCTGTTACCGTCCGACTGTCAAATCACGCGCGCGCGCGGCCAGATTACAGTCTCGCGAGACCTCCCAACGAGATTGGATTGTCGCGTATTCTGAATGACTTCCTGGCTAGCTGTGAATTACATGTTTTAGTCGGACATAAGTTCCCAAGCTAGCTACTAGTACTAGTATAATGTGTCTATAATTTCAATGGGGAGGAAAATATATTTTCTTTATAATCCTGAAGTAATAGTGTATTTCATTAATGCAAATCCTTAGTTATTAAGGTTAATTCGATATTCTTTTTGAAGTTGAAGTTATATCTGGCCCCCTTCCTCTTTGAAAGTGCTCGAAATATTGTAATCTATCTGATTTTCCCTCATGTTGTTACTCGGTAGATATTCAAATTTCTAGGCAATAACTCTGTGCCCCCTTCTATACTCACTGCCTACTCAGTGTGTCATATGTCATGTACTGGACAGGATACAATATTGCTGTGTCATGCAAATATGCAGTCGTCACATACCAGACAAAACCCTATTCAAACATGACCATAATGTCGCTGTTTCACGGAAACTTGGCTCTGACAATGGCCATGACCATTTAAAACTCAGGACAATATTCATTCATAATTTATCACTACACAATAAAGGGCATTTACCCTTGCTGGTTAGATGCGTACAATTGCATGTTTCTGTTGTTACAATGTTTTTGTTCCGCAGGTCATGGGAAAAGCTGTAGAGAAGCATAATACAGTGTATATACTATACATGTGTACCGCTGTTAGTGTAAGTGTGTACAAAGAACAACATCTTCTACATTTTACCGCCTACAAACTTCCAAGGCAATTTTTTGTATACCAAAAAGCATTCATAGTTGCTACAAAATGAACTTACAACAGCTACAAGGTAGAGCAAAATGTCAGATTGTGAAAGTAAAATTTATTTGGGGGAAATAATAACTAATATTTTACAGTCGAATATATTTCACTGCGAAATAAGGAGTTTATGAAACAAGAATGACCTTTTCCTAGATTCTTATCGAGTTAGCAGGTGGCATTTTCTACACCTAGATTGCCTTCAAGGCTCCTAAAAACATCACCAAGCTGATGAGACAGTTTGCGTTATTTTGTTGGCCTTTCGCAGCACACGATTTCTCAAGACGCAGAAGGGCAGACAAGAAAGTGTGCGGCACCAGGGTGACATCCCAACCCAGGAAAGGTCGCAGATGGAGGTGCATCAAAACAACCGAGCAAAAACCATCGTCACGTCAGTAATTTTCTGCACATGTTAGCACACCTGATTGCATCATTACGGGGAGTACCCAGTTGTTCCAAGGTGTGTGTCCTACATGACAACCTTTTTACACAGAGCTTTGGATAAGTAGCTTATCGATATAAGGATTTCCCTAAGCTATGGAATCACAATTTTCAAGCATAGGAAGGTTGTGATGATCATGACTATTCTCTCACGTTATAAATCATTTTTGTTCTTCCGTTTACTAGCTGGCAGAAAGAAAACTGGGAATATGAGAATGTCTCATTCCTCCTAACAAACCTCTGCTTGGAGTTGGAGAGTGTGGATTATTGGCACTACACCACATTAGATCTAGGAAAAAAATGTTGTGTTTCCTGTTTCCCTACCTACCATAGAAAAACCTACCAACCCTAGAGGAGTTCCATCCTCCCCAAACCTACAGCAACATAGTCATGATAGTGTCCTGAATTTTTAGGCAGTGTTCCGTAATAGGACAAAAACTATGTGACACGAACCTTGCCTGGTTTTGGAGTCAAGGTTTTTTAGTAGAACGCTGCATACCATTAACCCAAATACCAGGTAGGAAAGGCTGTTTTGTTTATGTTTCAGGTGAATCTTATGTTTAATAATAACACTACCTTCATGTGCTATTAATATTCAGAACATGCAGTAGAAAAACAAAACACAGACTCACTTTCTCATACATAAAACAATGGACCTGATTTTACATCATACTGGCATTTCTCACGCTACATTTCAGTAGGTTTAATATTCTAGGACTAAGGCCAAGTCTTTGTCTTCTTTAACTTTAAGTCCTTTTCCTATATCAAATCTTAAAAGCATTACAGCTACTGAGCTACTGGCTTCACATGTAGGTTGCACTACATAACTCTTTATTGCGAAGCAATTGAAAATTACACAGGTTGTCTTCAACATTTTTTCTCGCGATAACTTCACGCAAACCCGTACCTAGTCTGCTCAGAAATAATAAAGCGTGCAATCACGTTTAAATCATTCTCTCGACTTCCAGCCTTTTTCTCACAGACATTTTGACTTGATAATGACTTTATCTCACACAAGCTTACACTCTGGTTGGAAAATCACTTTAACCTTGCGCGTGTATCATCTGTCCCACTAAGCTGCCTACTTTTCTCTTTCGCCGGAAGCAACACATCAGTTATTCTCATCACAATATCGTATAAACCAATTTCCTTCTATGGACTGAACACTGAGGCCACGCAAATGCTGTTCAATGGTTCCAGGACTAAAAAAAATCAGGGCTACATATCATTGGAAAGATCAACATAAAAATACGAGTCTGAGAAACATATCTATTAGCAAAGCTCCCATAGATTGATACAGTCCGAATCTAATTTTCACTCTAGCCCAGTTTTCATTTCGGCTTCTTGCAGCATTTATTTTCGATTGGCGCGACCCTTTCCTACTATACAAGGTTACAGTTACTGAAGCAAGTGGATAAAATTTGGAAACGGCCTGCATGACTGACATTCATCAGCGACATCCGGATCTGCAACCAACACCATATACCTATATCTAATATTTCTAGACACTATAATAAGAATTATTGGAGCCAAGATCTTTTGACTTATAGTCATGACATTAAAATTCTCAATACATTTTAAAATCATACAAGGTAAGAACACAGAACTTAGAAGATACAACATCCCCATGGCCAATGACTGCTTCTTTATCATGTATGTTCCAACTATACCTTTTTTATAACAATATATCAGATTATGAAATGATATGTGCTGTGCTTTCAGGAAAAAATGGCACCTATCAAGAGCGACTATTAAATAATATCAAATCAATACTTTCTAATATTCTCAACGCCCCCATGTTCAAATGGCTAGTCCCAGTGTGACTATGTATCAAAAATAGTTTTCATGGGTTGTGAGGCCTCATTCCTCTTGTGTAATATATGGGACACATAACGGTATATCTTTACAACTGTGTATAGGTTGTGTATGTATCATAGAAATAAACTACAGTCTGCTAGTATTTCTTCCTGGTTTTTGAAGATATAGAGCACAAACATGAAACTGGTGCTGGAGATATGGGAAGGATGAACAAAATTTGATGAATTTTTGCAAAATTACCAAGGACATGTCCTGACAACCATACAATTGAATGTGTAGCAGATGTAGTACAACATACTTATCATGATCGCAATGCTGTAATCAAGAGAGAGTCACAAGGTTTGGATTTTAGAATCAGAAGATGCCCTAGCGGTCACTGACATAATAGTAACTTCCAGACCATCCTGACAAATATAGAAGGACCATGCATTGTATCATCACCCTCCTTTCTGGGACAAGTTTCACACCCAAACAGAAAGTGGGTCACATGGGGGTTGTGTTGACCTTGTTGTGAGAAAATAAGCACCACAATATGTCCAGATGGGTGCGAAGTGGTGTTCCCCCATACAGAGACAAGGTGTAAGACGTACAGCATTTCATACAGGTTTGTTCTTTTTTAGCTGGGTTGTGTAACACATACAGTTAGGCTAGTGGAGAGGCAATGCCTATTTATAGGTATGACTCAGCTCTAAAGCCACGTGCACAATAAACCAAACTAACCGCATCGTACACGCCCCACAACAACAGCACACAGGGATAACAAATACAGGGAAATACAGATGCTAATAGCAGGGAGCCAGCCTGCAAGCCTAACCGTATTACCGTATGAGTAATCTGACGTATTCACCCTGCGATCGTGAGCAGGCATATTACTGTAACTCAACAAATTGTAGCCACCCTTGAATCGTAAACTTAGCATGGTTATATAACACAATTATCCTCTTTATTTATATGATCATTCGCCCTTTGAATAATATGGAAATAAAATAAATAAATAAATCTTTATTGCAATATGAAGTAAATCTATGTTCATGTGTGCTATGATGGTATCATATTTTCTAAAATGTCTACCTTACATATTACATACAAACCTAGTACCAGGCCCTGACCAAGTAAAAATATCTAGATCATAAACTTGATGATAAATAGACAGTAAAATGCAGAAAATTATGAAGCTCCTGGAGCTAAATGAAAGGTCTTCCATTTAGATTTTATGTGGCAAAGCTGACAATATTTTCAAGGTTTAACAACATAACCTAACTGATGTGTTATCTGCAATGTACAAAGCAGATTATCAAAACAACCTAGGTAACCAGGGGGATTCCCCATGTCATAAATTCACAACACAAATACACACCTCACACAATGACAGGAAATTAAAGATAAACACAGGAAATTGGATACTTACAGAGGAAAATCGTGCAGTACTGCGTTGCTATCGGCAACCGCATCCTCCTCCTCACTCTCTCCACCTGAGCTGCTCTCGGTTGCGTCTGAGTCGATACATCTCTCTAGGTGCTTCAGATTCGTCTGAAGACGGCCGGTAACGTCACTTACTTCTCCCGACAGTTTCCTTCGCCACGACCCCTCGCTGCCGGGACTCTGACCCTCGAACGGAGGCGTTCTTGTTGCTAGGAGACGCTGAGCTAAAAGCGAGGCGCTGCGATGAGGCTGTGGCGGCGGCGTACTATCCCCCGCTCCGACCTGACTGCTACCTGCCAAACTGACCTGGTCTATCTCCGATTTCACCTCCACTTTGGATGAATCCAACTGCGGCGGCAAGGCTTGGTCTAAGAAAGCTCCTAACTGCACCTTGCTATGCGAAGCAGCTTGCCTACACTGGAGTTTTCGAAGTCGTCGCTCTAGCCGTTCCGACCGTCGCTGCAACGCGAATTGTCGATCTTCTACGTCGGAAAGTCTACCCGTGAATATAGCTTCCCTTAGTTCTAGGTTCAAACCCTGGGATGGATGTTGTTGTTGTTGTTTCCCACATGTGCACTTGCTTGTTGTGTCATTCTGACTACTGTTACTACTAGTACTACTACATTTTGCTACATCTTCACAGCTACACTCACACTTACTATTACTACTGGTAGGGTCTTCCTTAACTGGGTCTTCTGTATGATCAGATCTGCTATTTTCTGCTTTTTGCGAACTACTTTCCTGATTTGTAGAGGTGGAATTTTCCGTTTTGTGACTACTACTGTCGTTAGCTGGACTTCCTGACTCGTTGTTGCACGTGGTTTGTGTCAACGGACTTTGGGATGGAGACGTGTTGGAGTTTGCGACACTCATGGCTGGACCTGAACAGATCGCAGATTTTTGGTCGGAAATCGGAGGCGTATTCAGAGGTTTTCCCTTCAGGATCATGGAATTGGTTGAGTTTAGTTTCAGTCCTACTGGTAAACTCGGAGCTGTGCTGTCTGACAAGCCCCGATGGATGAGCTCCTTGCTGACGAAGGGAGGGAGAGTCGTCCTCGCGGGCAGGGACGCCCTGTCGCCGTCGGGTTCTCCGTTTACTCTCGGTGAATCCAGGCTGGCTAGCTCATCCACAGGACCGTGCTTGGTGTCCAAGCGGGTGAGCTCGGCGCTACTGTCGGGATCAGCCCCCGGTTTGAGGCCGCGGGGCCCGGGCTGAGTCGCGGCGGGAGCTTCGGTGAGCGCCGGGGCCATCGCAGCCATGCAGCTCGGGCTCAGCGGCAACGGCGCTGGGAGCCGGCTACCCTCAGCATCGACACGCTTCTGTGAGGCTGCAAGAAGCACAAGAAATGCTGTCAGGCCCGAAATGTTGGCTGTCGTGGCTCGCAGGCCGCCACAAGAGCCCGCCTTCCCACCGTAATGTTGAACTCTTCCACTTCACTCCCCCCAAAAAATTCGCCCCAAGCACGTGACCGACGTTTTGATGTCGTCCAATTTTTAATTTCCCGGCCGCCAACCGGTAACTTCTGGTCGATCTAGCTCACCTCTCAGACTCTCTTCCACTCCTCATGCACCGGCGATGGAAAGGTTGGGTCTTCCACAGGAAAATCCCACGAAGCAAGGGCCACAATTTCCCAGATTTGACGCAGAAAAAAATAAAATTGTACCCTGACCACGTGACCAGGGGCCACGTCTCCTCGCACAAACACACCGCTCTGGCCCAGTGGAACCACCCAGTTCACACCAACTTTCGGCGACGATTTCTCCACCTCAAAATCGTCGTAATCTCCTAAAACTTCGGGAGGTTGTAGCTTGGGTCGTTGTCTTCCTCGCGACGATGTTTTTGTGAGGAATCTCAGGAAGTCTTTAGAGAAAACTTGTCAGAGAGAGATCGGTAGCGATAATGGCGGACATCCCGAGGTGGAGAAGACCTCACAACAAAAAATGTCTGCGCTCCCAATTTATAAGCAATTGCGTCAATACCCAGAGCCCCCTATACGCGCTAATGCCTGATTGGTCGGGGTGATTTAATTTTGGGCGTTCCAGTCTGTGTCAACCTCCCCCCGGAAAACGTTAATCTAACCCCTATTACTTCATTTTAAAGAAATAGAATTACATATGTAACAAGAAAGGTGCATTGAAATATTATTTACTACATTTAAGCTCCAAAATATTATCATTTGTCGGTGAAATAGTTTACTCAACGACATAAATGTGTTCATACGGATAGGAGTGTACGTCATTGACAAACTCCGTGATTGCTTGAGAGAAACTACAACTTGATCAAAAAGTTATTGTCAAAATGCAGCGGTTTTCTGTGTTCTAGAGCTCTCCCGAATACCACGAATCTTCCAATTGGGCATAAATGACAATATTTATAGTATTTTGTCATCATACAGTTTCAGACACCACGTGAAAATTCACCAGACTCGGTAAAATTTGAAGGAAACGAACAGATGTAAACAAAGGGGTGGGTCAGTCTGGACCCTTTCCCGCGTAAAAATCATATGACTTGGCGCCAAATCTTCTGAGCACCACATTTATATTGCCTCCTGCAAAGTCGAACGTCCAAAGTTCTTAAATTTGAACTTTGAATGCCGTCTGCATCTGCAACCAACGGTGAATAATTTTAAATGAAAAGAAACCTTATTTCTACCACAGGAAATTCTTTGTTTTTATAATTCCATTGTTCTCAAAATTGTCAAAACACTGGGGAGACCCCCACTGATCTGAACTTCAAGGCGAATAACCAAGGAGAAAGCGCTTTAGAAATAACAGATATTCAATCTTTGTCAATCTACTCTTTTATTGTAAAAACTAAATGTAGAATTCCATTTATTTTACTTTATTCGATTTGGGTTTTAACAAATATCAACTCTTGACTCTCATAAGGAAAAAAATCTCATATCTTTTTTCAAAGCAATTCATCTCGCTAAATTGTGAGGACAGAATGATTGAAAGCAGTATGCAATTTCTTTTTTTTTCAAATATCATTATTATCACTTTTATAGCATCTATTAATTGATTGCCTACTATCAATGTCTTATTCCTTAAAAGTATTGGAACAATCCACAAGGAACAAACGATCTGGCAGTTGCCCAGCATCATTCATACTGGTGACAAAAACTTCTTCCAAGAAAAAGGAACTCTTTCAAAAACAACATTAAAATGGACCATACCATTGATTTATGAATGGGATTCGTATTTTCTTATCAAATTAAAAGACCTTTGTTAAAAACTTTTGTCAATTTTCTATTTTATTTTAGTTTAGTTTATACACGCAAAAAAATCTTTTCTGCACTATAGCATTTTCAGAAAATCCTTTTGAATTAATTCTGTTGTCAACATGAACACTCCTATCCCATACACTGTAAACTCATTTATGTTAGTATTGACTTAATTTGTCATTAGAAGTTTCCGGAGGCTTTCGCTCTGTTTCAAGTTCACGGTTTTAAACAACACTGTAGTACAGTAATCATACAATGCAATTGCATATTTATGATTTGCCTTGGAGATGCAAGGAGCTCCTTGGGAGATGTCAGTGCAAAAACAAAACCACTGCAACAATTTTAAGATGTACAGTACCCTATAACCTGGGGTCTGGCTTCCTCTGCAGCCCTATGGGGAAGTGGGTAACATAACCCTGCTGGAATGAGGAAGTGTTCGCCACACCTTTAATTCAACTTTCAAAAGCCCCATTGTACACGTATCATTAGCATTGATTTATATCTCTCCTTATATCTTACAACAGGTGACTTTTGGACTTACTTTAATAGGCCATGTGGATGACTGGGAACCCCAAAACTGATGGAAGTGTGAAAAAAAAAAGGTTTGCCGAAAAAAAGTTGCCTTCTTTATGAAATCTAAGCTGTAAGGAAGGTTGATCAATGATAGATTTGGTAAAGTTATACTGAACAATGCATTCTTTATCTTCATCTTTGACTTTGGAATTGACTTTTTCATTCAACAACATTAGTAGCCATTGTCCGAAATATGATTTTTTGTAGTACAAAGAAGATAGAAGGCTATTTCTTAATTTGTTTCACGATGATTTAGAAAGAAGCCATTGATATGTCAGCTGACACCAGATCTAATGTTTCTGCTGTTTACTGAAGTAAAATGGCCTCAGCTCAAGTGAAGTATAAATTTGCTCAACAGTCAAGTCAAAGAAAAGCTGGCTCTTCATATGTGGACTATTCCATTCTGAGATTCTAGGGGTGGGCTGACAGGAATTTTTTTCAAACAATTTCATGGGTACTTAACCTCACAGATTGTTAACCCCATCAGTAATACAAATTTGGTACCAAATGCCTACCTTTAGCTGGGTGAAGTTCAAAATGAAAGAAAATTTGAAATTTCTGGCAGGTAGATTTCAAAAAGTCTAATGCCTTCAATTACAAAGTATGCCTGGTGACAGTCCATACTTGTGTGCATCTAAGCAGCCCTGCTGAAAAAAGTGCACAATCTTGAAAAAAACAAAAAAACAACAAGAAGTTCTAAAAGATGAATATATGATAAACAGAATATGACTTCCTTGATGAGTCTGAGACCCTGAGAGAAGGTTGGATTCTTGTGTCTAGCCAAACTTCCTTTTCCTGCAGGGTAGAGATCATGGAGGAAAACAGCAGAGAGAGGTGGAGCTCTCCTGTATATACATCACCTACTGGGGCGACAAACTGTTACAGAGATCCTGGAAAAAAACAGCCAGAGAGAGGTGGTACTCTCCTGTATATACATCACCTACTCGTCGTTCGTATCGTATCCATTTACCACTGGGGCGACAAACTGTTACAGAGATTCTGGAAAAAAACAGCCAGAGAGAGGTGGTACTCTCCTGTATATACATCACCTACTTGTCGTTCGTATCGTATCCAATTACTACTGGGGCGACAAACTGTTACAGAGATCGTGGAGGAAAACAGCAGAGAGAAGGGGTACACTCCTGTATATACATCACCTACCAGGTTCTGAACTGTTACAGGGGAGCATTAGACAATAACACAGTTGTTATCTTTGTCTTTTGGAGGGTACATAAAATGGGGGTCCCATGTTTAAGGAGGTGCCTTGAAGAAGCAAATCAGCCTCAATACTTAAAATTGGGTACCTACTAGCTGCAAATGATACGAGTAACCAGATGAATTATAAAGGCAAATTTTACTGCAGAAAATACAGCCGCTGTAAAATATTTTTTTTCTGAACTTGTTAATTTCTCCAGAAGCTTGAATTTTCTGGCAAAAGAAATAAAAGGTTAAATCTTGATAAGCTCTGTTTAAGCCTAAGCTATAGGTGACGTTCTATTTTGGATAAATATGGGCAAGGTTGTCTCCCCTCAGGATCAGTAACATTTTAGGGGTCAAACTACCCTGGAGGCCATCCGGGATCGGGCAGCTAGGACCTACCCTAGGACCTACCCCAGGGTAGCGATAACTCCTTCGGGCTTAAACTCCCCCGGAGTGCTAATGTGAGATTGTTGGGCTGACTGCCTTGGCTCCCCGAACAAAACTTGCTAACAAACCTTGCTAGCTACCCGGTCCTGTCTGGCTCCCAGGGTAGGGTCAAACCTTAATTTTTTTTTTAAAAGCAAACAGACGATAAGCATTTAAAAACTTGAATCCATCAAATGATAGATTGTACATGCATGTACCATTTATTCTCTCAAACATGAAAAATATTTATTCATAAGAGTTAAAATTGATGGATGAATTTAGCCTATCAATGGAAATTTGATTTGTACAGAATGTAAAGGACAACCAATGGCTATGTTTTAACCAAAACTTTTAAATACACACTGCAACCCATCATCTTCACAGTAGCATAGCAAACACAATCCATCACTATTAAACGAAAGATACCAGTAGACGTTTACTGAGCCATCAATAGAAGTACCTGACAGCACACTGCAGCTCAAACTACTGTAATTTAGTGTAATATCTTAAATAAAAGTTAAAATCTGTACCTTGATTTGTCATAGCTGCATTAGATACTACGTAAAATGCTATTTGCTCTGTATTATCCACATACAAAATCTGAATTTGTTAGGGCAGTTCATTCATAGCTCAGTATTCAGTTATCAACAAACACTGATAAAACAAAATTTCCTAGCCAGAGTATATAGAATTATATAGATTTGAGTTATATACACATGTATATATATAGAGATGATATCTGAATGATAAATTAGAGCAATGGCTTACCTTTAAATCTTGTTACTGGGAGTAGAGAAAGAGGAGTGTCTTAAAGTTTCTTTGATGCAGACATCTGTACATGTGGTGAAGGTAGCAACATGATGAAATTGTCCTCCTGTTTGCAACACGTACATCACATGTGCCGTAACCATTTAGATGACAGCATGTCATTGATAAACTCCCCTCTAAAGTGGACATAGTAAAAATGAGACATACTGACTGATGAAACATAATTTGTTCTTGCATTATAGTTGCATAAGCAAACATCCACTCAAGGCACCAATGCAATAGATATATACAGCAAAAGGCACTGCACTGATAATTTCGTAAAATTCTAATTTGGAGACTTTAAAAATCTATCATTCGATAATATATCTTTTTTCTTTTTTAAAGAGCCTCTTCATTTAGATTTGCAAACTTTGTCAATTTGAGAAATATAACTTTGTCTGTTTGAAATCTATTTCAGTTTCAGAGCTCTCAGATGAAACACCACACAGTTCTTGAGAGTCTAATAGTTTTGGTTGATGATGTTGTAATCAAGCTGTCCTCGGATGACCTCTAGTTAAATGTTGAGTTTCCGGTGTCCATAGATGACATCTAGTTGGAGATGTTGTACTTTTGATGTTCTCAAATAATTCCTAGCTGACGATGTTCCATTGAAATGTCCTCAGAGTTAGACAACTCCAGGTATCAGCCTTTGGCTATTGTTATCCTGGGACGACCTGTAGATGACGATGTTATGTTCCAGATGTCCTTAGCGACCTCTAGATAACAATGATGAGGTTTCGGTGCCCTCAAACGACCTCTAGTTGACGATGTTGCGAGCGATGAGCTCCTTCATGATCTCGTTGCTGCCTCCGTAGATCGGCTGGACGCGAGAGTCGACGAACGCTTTCGCGATGGGGTACTCCCACATGTACCCCCACCCCCCGTGCATCTGTAGGCACTGGGTCGCTACACGGTTCTGTAGGTCAGAGGCCCTGAAGGGGGTTAGGGAACACACAGAAATACTGTTAACACATGGTAATACAACATAAGAAAGCTTTGGTGCCAGGTTATTCCCAAATGTAGCCCCATCAACAGACCCTAGGTCTCTACATGGCTCTGCAGGTCTGAGGCTCTGCAAGGGGTTAGGGAACACACAGAAATACTGTTAACACATGGTAATAAGTACGCCTTAGCATCTGAGGACCTGCAAGGGGTTTGGGAATAAAACAGCATCCTGTTAACTTACATGGTTCAATAATGAGTTTTCCTCGGTTTACAAACTTACAAACAAACACACAATGGACGGATCCCGATCGAACGTCATATCGAACAAATAGAACAAGATGGAACCCCCTATTCTATTTCGAACACCTCCGTCAAAAATAGCCCCAGTTGAACAGGAACGGCCAAAGAAAAATGCTATGCTATTGTTTGTTGAAGACTACACCCACCGAGTATAGGTATTGTGGGAGGGAGAGCCACTGCATAGCATAACATTGATGGTGGGCAGGATGCACGTGTAGATCAGGGGTTGTATAAGATATGGAACTCTGCACTGGCAGACTTTTTAGAAGTGTCGCAATAGTCGGTGCGTAATACAAGCTCCCTCTCCACGAGTACCTGAGCTGCTCTCATATTGATTTCGCTTTTATCATGAACATTAATGCAGCTATTATGCATGCAACAAACGCAGTAGAAACCCAGTCACAAATAGATGTACCCTGGTTTTCATGTGCATCGACCGTATGTCAGAAACCGTACACTCATGCCCACCAACAAGGTAATGATATGCGGTGCCTCCCGCTTTTACTTTGACTGAAATTATAACGCCCTTACCACAGCTTTATCAGCCCCTTCCTCAAACGACTGTGCTCAGTGGATGTAGCCTTTAACAAAGTAGTCAGGGCATTTTTTTCGGCCCGGTCTGAGAGGATTTCAGGGTCAAAAAAGCTAAACCGAAGTCAATCGTTATTAGCAGCTAAACAGCGGCGGCGGCCAGTTCTGTCCGACAAGCGCTGTTTTTGACGGAGGTGTTCGAAATAGAACATGATCGAACAGGGGGCGGGGCTTCGGGATCGGTCCATTGCAGTTCCAAGCAAAAATGCTTGGTGGTGCAAACTCGTATGCTAGGCAAACTAGATAGGATGGCACCCAGGCTAGCCGGGGCAGACAAAATTGAAAAACAAACTTTCTTTTGTGTGATGTTCATTTCATCACTCACCAGAACTTTGCCATGGAGGCAGTGTTCGAGTCCAGTCGTCCCTGGTTATGTAGTTCCAGGCACTGGTCCAGGAAGGCTCGACCCACAACAATGTCTGTCTTGATCTCTGCTAGTTTGTGTTGGATGGTCTGGAAACGGCACAGAAAAACCATCAAAGCTTTTTATTATCATTGTCATTACATGCAAGCTCCACGTCTTGAAGGCCGATGGAGTATTTATCGAGTTGAAATAAAGGCACAAACAAACAAACATGACTATAAGCAGCCAAGGATGTACAATAATGTGCATCAGGAGAAAGTGTGAGTGAGTGAGTGAGTGAGTGAGTGAATGATTGATTGAGTGACTGAGGGAGTGATTGTGTGAGTGAATGAGTGAGAATGAATGAGTGGGTGAATGAGTGAGTGAGTGGGTGGGTGAGTGAATGAATGAGAGTGAGTTAGTGACTGTGAGTGAGTTACTGAGTGAATAAGTGAGTTACTGAGTGAGTGAGTGAATGTATGAGTGAGAGACTGAGTGAGTGAATCAGTGAGTGAACACATTTCTACACAATACATTGACTCTTCAAACTTCACCTGTAGTTGTGACACAGTTTCCTAAAGATGAAATTCTCACCTGAAGTCTTGACACAGTTTTGTTAAGACATAGTTCTCACCTGAAGTTGTGACACAGTCTTGTTAAGACTTAGTTCTCACCTGAAGCCTTGACACAGTCTTGCCAAATGCCTTCCTCTCCTTGACATAGTTCCTGGTCTCCTCAAACATGAACTCAGACGAGGCGATGGCCATGTCTGCGATGATCAGCCTCTCCTGGGGCAGCTCCTGCAGAAAATAGACTTGCAAGATTCACAAACTTCCTTCAAGATTCACAAAGTTCCTTCAAGATTCACAAACTTCACAAATCTAGGTGGCAATGTACAGTTTTGCCTACTTTCTGGACATGGTGAGGGAAAGCTGGACATGCCTAATAAGTCAGATTCACAGGAAACAATTTTCCTACAGAATAGGTTTCCAAAACCATCATCTCTATTTGTATGGACAGACTATTTTAAGTGAAGACTCAACAAATGAAGTTTGTCGAGATCGACTGAAAATTCATGGTGAGTGTTTTCGTAGTGTTGGAACTGGCAACTTTGGACAGACTGCTTGTTTCTGTATCTATACAACACTTGCAAAAGTCATACAGCATAGCACAGTGACATCAGCTAAAGCCCAACCCCCTTCCCTGATACCTACATAAACAGACCACACCCGTACCTGCATGAGATAGACGAACCCCCTGTTCTCCTGACCTAACAGGGCTGATGGAGGCAGGCGGACATCGTCGAAGAACAACTCTGCTGTGTCCTGATAAATAACAACAAACAGATATGTGTACATAAACAACAAGATTACTATACATTATAACAATATCCCCATGATGTGACCACTCGAGGTGGGATAACAGCAAACAGTGGTAATCTCTAGCCTCTACCAGACTTTCGCCTAGCTGAATAGTAATAGGGGACTTTGGCCAAGTTAGGAATAAAAGCCTAGTACGAGTGTTGCCGGCCTGGAAATAGCTCCTCTGGCCGTCCGACTCCCCTATAGTACTATTAATTCTATTTGTCCAATTTCTACAATTAGACCACCAATTTGCAGAGCCTGGTAGAGGCTAGGTACTCCGTTATTAATACAAAGTTGTTTTTCAGACTTTCCCAAGTTGTGACTTTTATTCTATTTGTAACTGGCTGAAAAAAGTTATGTTCAAAAAGACAGTGTGAGATTTTTTAAAAATGTTTATCAAGCTTTATCATAAAATTTTGAAATGGAGGTAGAAAACCTTCTCGTTATCTAATTCCAAACCAATACAACTTTGATACCAGATGTCTACCTCAGCGCACTTAAGTTTGATGATTCAGCACGTACCTGAGCCTTCAGTCCGATCTTGTCCAACTTCCGTCCCTTCTTAAACCCCTCCATACCCTCCTCCACCAGAAAGAGGCTGATGCCGTGTGCCGCGGACTTCGCCTGCGGGTTGGTGATCGCCACGACGATGGTGACATCAGCCATCCAGCCGTTCGTGATGAACACCTGACAAGAAAAGTACACATTAAGTTACGCTGACAAATGGATAAGTTTTGAAGTTACTCAAGTAACTGAATTCACCAGGATGTCTAACCTTCATTGACATAAAATTCTGTTTTTTTGTCAAAGTAAAATGCAGAAATACAAATTTTGGAACTTTTTGCTGTCATAAGCTATTCACACATTGTGACAACTGCAAAAGACAAACTTTCCTCAGTGTACACTGGCAGCATTCTGTCTACCATTGGTAGTCCAGCTAATTTTATAAGACAGTTTAGGTAAATGAAAAACAAACACTATGTATCCTTCATATACCTTGCTGCCATTCAGGATCCAGTCGTCTCCAACCTTTTTAGCATTGGTCCTCACACCCTGCAAGTCACTGGGGAAGAATAACAATCAGTACTGCCCCCTAGAGGTAGCTATTGGTACTACAGCTAACATGACATGACAATGACCAACTATAAACATTAAGACCTTGCTATAAGTATCCAACATTGAGTCCTTTCCATGAGTATGGATATTCCTGTTCTTACTACTACCACTACTACACATGTACTACTACTACTGTCAGTCAGTCCATGCAGACTATGACACTATGCAAGTACAATGACAACGTAGACTATAATACAAAAGGTGTTCTTACTACACACTGCCAAAACACAAGTATATCTGAAAACATCAAAGTGTCATTGAACAAGTTTTAAAACTTCCAAAAGAAGGAAGAAAGGAATAATGGGATAAAAGACAGAAGTAACAAACCTGCCGGCCCCAGGTTCTGTCATGGCGATGGCTCCGATCTTCCGTCCGGCGGTCATTTCGGGAAGGAACTTCTCCTGTTGTTCCCGCGAACCGTACTTCGCGATATACGGCATCACGATGTCCGAGTGCAACGCAAACCCAGGCCCACTGCAGTTTGAGTAGGACCTGCAAGGGGGCAGCAACACATTTATGTCAGAGAGTGTGGAATTTCTGTTGTGCAAGTGCATGCCCACTGCTGTTAGATTAATTATGATTCTGAAAGCAGCACACATGTGTAGTTTTGAAACAATTAAACCTCATGGACGCATGCTCTCTACGGAGGTCAAAAGGCATGCAACCCAGGAAAATTTTGAATTTCAACCCCATTTTTGAGATTATTTTAAGGCAGAAATGGAGACTGTAGATAACAGCGCTTCAGGAAGTTACTCACTGTTCCTCCCAGCCCACAGCTGCCGCCAGGACGTCCGCTCCGATTCCGCCCTGCTCTTCGGGTGTGTTCACTCCCAGCAGACCTTGCTCTCCCGCCTTCAGCCACACCTCACGACTCACCTGGCCGTCTTTCTCCCACCTGTCAATCAATCAATAATCAAAATTAATCAATCAATCAATAAACAATCATGCAATCAGCCACACCTGTCCAGCTACAATATACAGAATTAAACTGCTGTTTACCCGGATTCAAAAGAGTGTGCAGGTCCCCCTTTCATGGTTTTCTTTTCAAATCCAAGCAAGATACATGTAACATTACATGTACAACTAATTAAACTGCCATTGGCCTAATGTCTTCTATGCTACGTACTGTGTGTGACAGGCTGAATGAAAGTTCTAAATAGAAACTATACGGCTCCAGATGTCTTGCTGAGGGATGACTGTGGTGTGAAAGATGCTGGTAGCTTGAGGAAAGAACCCACTCTACCTTAGCCTCTACCAGGCGCCACAGGTTGCTGGAAAACACTCACAAATACTGTAGAAATTGGCCAAATAAGACTGTACTCCTTGCCATACAACTCTGGCATGTTTTCTGTCTTATTTGGCAAATTTCTACAATTTTTCCAGCGACCTGTGGAGTCTGGTTGAGGCTATCTCCACTTTACAGTACAGTACATACTATACTCTACTTTACACTAAGGTTACGTACTGTGGGTGGTTAGGAAGGACCTCCTCTGCCCAGAACTTTCTCGCGCTCGCCCGGTAGATATCGTGCTCCTCCTGGAAGATTCGCCGCGTGCCGATGTCCATCAGGGACGGAGCGGACGACGTTTCCGGGCGGAACATCTCCAGGGTAACCTCCTGTTCCGGGGCTCCCGTACTCCGACATCTATGAATAGAAACAAACAAATAAACAAACAAATGTAAGTTTATATCATTATCAATAATAGAAAACGTAGCTGACTTAAATAATAAGTTGGTCAAGGTTTGGAGAAGGATATATCTCAGCCTAAAATGTGAAATGTATTTTTGAAGACATTCATTCCTTTGGTATTCAATAACATTATATGCCTTTGAATAGCATAGGTAAGAAAATAGGGATACCTCTACCAGACCCAGGTAGCCTGATCTTTTTTATTTATCTGACTAAGATAATTAAATATATCTAACAGTTTGGTATCCAAGCTACGGAGATAGCGACCCTTCTCGAAATCAATCAAGACTTAAACTATACTGTGTAAACCGAAGGCGCTTGTCTTGATGTAACTCCATCATGGTCCTTGCCTTGGTAAATCTAAATCAATGTTGCCCCTCCCCAAAAGTTCAGGGAACCAAAACAGCACTCAGTAAAAACAAACGGTTTGAAAAAGTTGACTCCCCAGATCGGTAGGCAAATCACCCACTTTCCCACAACGACCTGGGACATTCAGATGATACTTTCCATCATCAAATTTACACAGTTGCGTATGTCAAAATACTTTTTTTTATGGTCAAGTCAGATGGACGAAACCATCGTTACCCTAAAATGGGTGGAATAACGTTGTACCAGGACAGACTTGGAACATTAAAACTATCTTTAGAAGGTCTAAATAGAAAATTATTACACAAATACACTTAGCACTACATTCTGACATTATTTAAGACACATTTGATGGCAAATATATACATTTAGGCGGTTAGCAATATAACTACCACCCCCGGAAATGGTACATGGCTCGGCCGTAAACAGAAGTCCTGGAGTCTCTCCCTTCACATTTCATCATGTTTTCGGCAACTCCATACCGCTAGAAAATGCTCACAAACCTGTGGAGAAGTGTGGTCGAAGCTACAGGGAGACGACAGGAGGGGTTAGCGGTCAGGTTCACGGCAATCGCCCGCCGCTGGAGCAGTCTACGGGACAGAACAGTTCGGACAGCCGCCGCCATGTTGGTCAACCTTGTACGCTACTGAGGGGGACCGTCCAAAGTATAACTAGAGGGGATGGTGCAACGTTCAGAATTGTGCACCGTTTGTAAAAACGTGTTTGCATTCAGGGGGCGATATCTATTCACTTTGGCTAGAGTAGCACGTTATTTCTTGTAGGAAAGGGAGATTCGAAACGTTGCGTTTTGTAGCAAATATGCACATCCCCCAAAACATTTTGTGGTTTGCCCCACAATACACCCTATACCTCTCTTAAGTCCAAGCAGAAGTTCGGTTATAGTTGAGGTTTTTTTACGTATTTTTAGGCGTTTTCATCGGGCTTTCTATGATATGCTATTTTCTGTATCAGGAATAATACATAAAGCTCAGTTCGAACCGTGACAGTGATTTCAAAGATCCACAGTCAACTCTAATCAATTAGTTTGTTTAATTACAGTCAACTACAAAGATGATTTCCTTTGCTGACGAGCGCTGGCATTTATTTTTTGAGGGCGCCAAATTTTCAAATTGGACTGGGTGGAAGGGGATACTATCTACATGTTGTTAATCAAGGTGTCCATAAAAAATCTCCTCTAGTATTACTGAGCTTGGCCCCAGTTGATAGTTGTTAATCAGCACTTTTCCCAAAAGAAACGTTAGCACTCTCCTAGAAGTCTGCTAAGCCACAAGACTAAATAATGACCACAATCGAGAAAATCAACCAGACACCATTTATTCTCCTTTACTAATAAATACATCATGTATACAGACATTTTCAAACCTGACAGGGTGTATAGTTTGCTTAAATAACTACAGTCAACAGTAGTAAAGCATCAATGTGCAGCATATTGCAAGCCTTACAAGAAAAGTTCAGTTCAGAAAAAGAAGATATATATTTGTATCATTGCATTTTAGTTTGAAAGATAAAAAGCAGAATGTTATAGATTACATACAACCTAGTGTGTTACACTGAAGGGTGTTTAATATACTATTGTTAAAATGTTACAGCAATTTTATGGGCAAATAAATCTTGTTAATATTACCACTACTAAGTCAGATCTACTGACTTTCTTTAATATCAGACACAAATAAATTCCCCCCCACCCCCAACAAACACATATCACATCATGTAGAACACTAGAAGACCATCTCTTTTTTCTGACCTGTATGAATCATTATACGTACATTGTAATAAGTTCCAAAAGGCACAGGACTAATTCAGCAGTGATGTAACTTTTTGACTAAGATGATCTCTAGTTGACAATGTTGTATTTCAAGTGACCCCTAGTAGCCTGGGTTACTAGGGCAATTACTAGGGCGGGCCTGGTACGGTAATCCGATGGCACCCTGGCTCGACATCTAGTTGGAGATGTTGCATTTTAATTGTCCTTAGACGACCTGTAGTTGATGATGTTCCATTTCAGATGTCCTTAGATGACCTATAGCTAATGATACTGAGTCTAGGGTGTCCACCGACAGCCTCTAGTGATTATAAGTGACCCCAGATGACCTCTAGTTGACGATGTTGCGAGCGATAAGCTCCTTCATGATCTCGTTGCTGCCTCCGTAGATCGGCTGGACGCGAGAGTCGACGAACGCTTTAGCGATGGGGTACTCCCACATGTACCCCCACCCCCCGTGCATCTGTAGGCACTGGGTCGCTACACGGTTCTGTAGGTCTGAGGCCCTGCAGGGGGTTAGGGAACACACAGAAATACTGTTAACACAAATGGTGACCAGGTATTCCAACATGTAGCCCTACCACGGGCACTGGGTCACTACTTGGTTCTGGAATCAGGGAATAATCAATTTCTATTCTGCGTCTGTATAAAACAATTGTGAACATCACTACTGTTTCTGGTTCTGTCTTTTATTTTGGACAGTAACCTTTGTGCGAGGCAAACTGGTACGCTAAGATTCTGGGTAGACCTCTATTCTAATAAAGAAGTGTGGTGTTTTTTTTAACAAGCTCAAAGTATAGGTCTCCTTCGATGTAGTAAGAGAGCCTTAAAATGATCACATGAAGGATTTGAACAATTGTTTTATGATACCTTAAAGGGATAATGGTATAAATACATGCACCAGGATTGCTGATTAAAATCCTTAACCCATACCTTGTCTCTGATAATCTATTTTTCCCCAAAGCCTTGCTAGATACATTTAAAAATGTAGAACTTAGATTTCACCAGAACTTTGCCATGGAGGCGGTGTTGGAGTCCAGTCGTCCCTGGTTATGAAGTTCCAGACACTGGTCCAGGAAAGCTCGACCCACTACGATGTCTGTCTTGATTTCAGCCAGCTTGTGTTGGATGGTCTGATTAAACATGAAAAAAAATTGTATCAATCTGTAAGCAGGAATACTTCTCATTCTTGTTTTATACAAAGCCTGCCAACTTTTAGATAAAGATATTGATCAAAGAAGATTAAACATGAGAAGACATGGCAGTAGCCGCACAAATTTGCAACCACTGGAGGAAATCTGTTTCACATGTCAAAAGTGCTGGAAGGTAACACAGCAACACTTCTTGACTTTTAAAACTTCACCTGTGTAATGTTAAGAAGGTTTGGGTTCTAGCTCTATATGTAGTCTTGACACAGTTTTGTAAAGACGTAGTTCTCACCTGAAGTCTTGACACAGTCTTGTAAAGACATAGTTCTCACCTGAAGTCTTGACACAGTCTTGCCGAACGCCTTCCTCTCCTTGACATAGTTCCTGGTCTCCTCAAACATGAACTCAGACGAGGCGATGGCCATGTCTGCGATGATCAGCCTCTCCTGGGGTAACTCCTGGGGTGACAATGACAATGAAGTTTATTACAGATTCATGCCTCATTGGAACTAAATGCAGTGATGTTGATACCCAGAGAATGACAGGAAAGCTATGCTATTCCATGCTTTACTTATATCTATAGTTAACAGCTTTATAGCTTCTTCTCTCTTCTTAAAATGCGTAACAAACATGAGTTACCTGTACAAACACATGTCAGGGTTTCTCCACTACTTTACATTTATATAAATAGTACAAAAAGATGACCTGACCTGCATGAGATAGACAAACCCCCTGTTCTCCTGACCTAACAGGGCTGATGGAGGCAGGCGGACATCGTCGAAGAACAATTCTGCTGTGTCCTGTAATAAGGAGGAAGAAACAATCACAAACAGTGTCAAAGATTTACCTTTAGATACATGCCGAGGAAACAGAAATATCATAGACACTCTGGGACTCAATTAAAGCTAGAGGCAACATTTTCGCCAAAAAAATGTGTGTTTTCCCTCTAGCCTAGTGTCAAGCTTCTCACAGACTCACATACAATATTTACCATTAGGCTTGTGTGTGCGAATGAAAAAAAGAATTAGGGCTATGAATGGGGGTATCTGAGTAGCCTGATGTGATAGCCAACCTAGGTAGACAGCCCAGGTAGCCAGGCCTGGTGCACAGCGTAGTCTTTTCTGTAAACCCTTTCATGACAGTTATCGCTATGGGCTGCTCTTCATCTTCATGATGGTAACGTCAGGCCCTACGAACTTGATTTAAAAAAAAAACGAAAGAAGAATCCTTCTCACCTGAGCCTTCATCCCGATTTTCTCCAGTTTGCGACCCTTCTTAAACCCCTCCATACCCTCCTCCACCAGAAAGAGGCTGATGCCGTGTGCCGCGGACTTCGCCTGTGGGTTGGTGATCGCCACGACGATGGTGACATCAGCCATCCAGCCGTTCGTGATGAACACCTGGGAAAGAAACGGAGATGAACCGAAAATATTTCAAAATCTGCTTCAGAAGTCAGGGTTGGACACTAGCCCGATTGTCCCGGACAGTGAAAGTGCTGATCGGGCAAGTGCATGCCCTACCAACTAAGACCTGTCCATGAGTGAGATTTTGATACTAGTCACTTTCACAGTCATGGCATCAAGCATCAACTCAGAAAAATAGAGCCAATAATAAAAGAAATCCATTGTTGGAAGTGAAAATACATAGAAAAACGCCATTTAGATTTCAGGCAGGTGAAAAGTTGGTTCGGGCAATGATCGTTTTTAAATGTAATTGTCACCAAACATCACCAAACTGCAAGATCACGTGTCTGTATGTATATACTCTGTAACTCTCACGAGTTTATATTCTGAAGTGATTGGGCATCAGTATTGATCCTGAAGAAGGCGACAGTGGTTGTTGAAAATCTGATCCGTGTACATTTAAATGGAAGAAAATTTAGCATTGTACTACATAAAAGAGTTTTTTTCTGCTGTATATTTGCCTACCTTGCTGCCATTCAGGATCCAGTCATCACCGTTCTTCTTAGCGTTAGTTCGGATCCCCTGGAGGTCACTGGAAAAAACAAGGGCACTTCAGTTTTTCTGAATCAATGTTTACTTTCAGTTTGGTACTGTATATAAAATAATGATGATGAAAGTTAATCTCCAACCAGATCCACGGTGCTTTATGTATAGTATCAAACTTCCCGTTTGACTCCCTTAGCCGGCTATACTCCCTGGCCAGCTTTAATACTATCTTATGGCACCGTAGGATCTGCTTGGAGATTAGATGAAAGTCAGCTTTGAGGCTGGTTAAAAAGGCAACAATTTAGAATGGCATGTCAACAAAAGACTGCAGTTTTCTTAATACATGTATCATGAAATCTTTGTTTCTATGACAGTTTGTAGTTGAGATATTACTTGAGTTCAAATGGAAGTCAATCCATGCTTATACTATCATAGCGACCCACGCAACATTCAGCCGGCCCCCTTGAGGGGAGAGCTAGTTGCAGCCCCGTACAGCAGAGTTTACATTACACAAACTGAGTCTTTTCACATTCCTAGTGTCCCTAGATCTGTATATTAATTTAGCTTCCCACATTTCGAGTTGGGTGAGAACTTAGCTTGGTACCTGCCAGCCCCTGGCTCCGTCATTGCCAGAGCGCCGATCTTGTTCCCGGCCACCATGTCAGGGGTTTGTCTAAAGAGGGTTACAGGGGCGCTGAGCCCCCATGCAGTACTTGCCCCCTACCCCCCTTACCTTGGGAAGCAGATCCTCTGACATTATCTTAGCATAAAAATTAAAATTCTGATTGACCAGTGATGCTACTAGGCTACAGTCTTCAACTGTCTGACAGCAATTTTACCCCTTAGGACGCCTCATTTTAACCCAAAATTTTCTCTACACCCTCTGCTCGATTGCTCACAATGTTCCTCCTTACAATTTTTCCTAGGAAAAACCCTGAGTACCTGCCAGCCCCTGGCTCCGTCATGGCCAGAGCGCCGATCTTGTTCCCGGCGATCATGTCCGGCATGAACCGCTCGTGCTGCTCGGGGGTTCCATACTTCTGGATGTACGGCATCACGATGTCAGAGTGCATGGCGTAGCCGGGACCACTGCAGTTTGAGTACATCCTGCAAGGGGGCAGCAGTGAAACTTTTAGAACCCTTCTTCTTTCAGAACATCTAGTCCAAATTTTTACTATACCAGGACTTTATTTTCTTGTCATTCTAACTGTGAGACCCTGAACTCTTTCAGTAATGACATCATGATATGTTGTTGTTTTGTACATACAGAATACAACATGGTGCATTCAGTATCACTGTGTTAGCTCGACCGTCCCACATATAAAGGGGCACAATCCAATACAGGCTTTTTCACTGACGTCACACTACATGTATTACGATGATGTCATTATAATTACAATCCTCCGACGACCATGTTGGCGGGTAATTGAATTAAGCAGTAGCAACAGGTGTAGCAAACAGCTGTAATCCAACATAGCGCATGTGACGTCAAATGAAAAGCCAGTATACCAAATTTTCAAGAAGTTGAGGAAATTTAGTCTTTAAACAAACAACTGCAATTCAATTTCAAGACTGTGGCCTCTGCTCTTTGTAATAGCTATTTCAAGTATTGGCTGGTTGAGCGGACCCAACTGTATGTCTCTCACAGCTGGACCATATCTGTATCTATCTGTATCTGTATCTATATAGCCGATATATAACCGCTGTTCGGCATAACACACCAGCTTCGCAGGCACGCGGTGTGGCAGCAGCTGGTTACATTATACCTAACGACCCCTCACACCTTACTTTTGCACATCTATCTGCAAGCGTTCTTTAAAACTACCCAGAGAAGATGCCCCTACTGTACTTGGTGATAACAAATTGAACCGGTCGAGAAATAAACTGGTTAAGAAATAAACCATAATACTGTAAGCTCCTTACTGTTCCTCCCACATGATAGCAGCATACAGGACGTCCGCCCCGATCCCGCCCATCTCCTCAGGTGTGGGCACTCCCAGCAGGCCTTGCTCTCCCGCCTTCTGCCACACCTCACGACTCACCTGGCCATCCTTCTCATACCTGTCAATCAATCATCGACCAATCAATCAATAAATAATCAATCAATCAAACACCATATCAATCAATCAGGCAATCAACAACACCTAAGGAGCTGTGAAGCCATAAAGAATTTGCACATCTGTCCTTACATGTTTCAAAATAAGGAGGAACTTTTTACTTCAATTTTTCTGCTTTGGTTTCATGTAACAGTGGGGTTCAAGCATCACCAACTGACCAGTCTACCTGGTGTACACCTTAGTCTAGCAGTTATAATTAGTGCATTGATTTTGTGAGCTGGCGGGCCTTGGTTCAAATCCCAGCAGCCATGTGACTGTATACTGGCCAATTATATTTTCAGTTCTAACCCGGGCCTTGGCATTGAGAGTGCCAAATCCTAACCACTAGGCCATATGAGATGTGTTTCACTTGCATGATAATAGTAGGAGGATGAAGTAAGTGTAGTGATGACACGACGAAGAAGAAGTAGGAAGATATTTATCAATAATGAAGCAAACAATGTGATTTATAATTTCCAGCGTACTGAGTGTGAAATTGCTGATCAGGCATGTGCATGTCTTACCTGGGCAAGATTTTTCCACGAGTGCAACCCCTTCCCACTAAAGTTCTTGCCGGTTGAATGTGTACTAATCATGCTTTATGTAATCATGTTTGTAAACAACCTTTATCCCAACAAAATATATGGCATCTAAATTTTGGACAAATGAGAAGCTGGTTCGGGCAGGCAGATTTTTTGTGTGCTTGCCCGATAGGAGTCATAGAACAAGTGAGTTTTAGAACTTGTCCAATCCTGGAATTAGAATTATACATGTGTAACCTTTGCTAGCAAACAGAGAAAACAAAATTTAAAATTCCAGCGTACTGAGTGTGATTCGGCGCCACTTCCTCCGCCCAGAACCTCCTGACGCTGGCACGGAAGATATCGTGGTCCTCCGAGAAGATACGCCGCGTGCCGATGTCCATCATGGAGGGTACCGAGGACGTCTCAGGGCGGAACTGCTCAAGTACGACATTCTCGTCAGGGGCTCCCGTACTGCGACATCTAACAAAAGACACCAAACAATTAATTACATGTTTGCCACTAGTCTTGACTAAGTAAATTATTTACCAGTTCATAGCTTTACCTACATAAATCATAAAAGACTACATGTAGTTAAAAATACTGTAGATGCTTTTAAATTCAAGGTGATTTAATTCTGTGGTAGGAACCTAAGGGAGTGTTTTGAGTGGTTTTACCTTCGCAACAGCGCTACATATGGTCATATACTGTAAACACCAGTTTTAAGTCTGCAGTGAGGCAGTCACCATGAAACATTACACCACCACAGAGAGTTCAAGAATCACAGTACTGTACCCTGAAATGTCCTAATCTCCAAGCAGATCCTACGGTGCCATAAGATAGTATCAAAGCTGGCCAGGGAGTATAGCCGGATAAGGGAGTTTGATACTATACATTACGCACCGTGTATCTGGTTGGAGATTAGAAATGTCCTCCAAATATGATTACAGACCTCTGGTTCATAAAGGTCTTTTGTTTGAAGACTATGACTTGTTTGCTTTGGTTTATTTGAGTTTATGACCCTACCGTTTGAATGTTTGATACATAATTTGCGCTTCTTCTATTTAAGCCACTGACTGAAAACCAGTTTGTCGGGACTAAATTAGCCAAAACATGAACCCAAGGACGTTTGTTTTGTATCTTCCTTATGATCTTATGACACGTACCCCCACCCATACAAACACCTGCCTTAGTTTAAACCAAAAATCAACACAAATATAACACAAAACTGGCCCAGACCTGTGCAGAAGTGTGAAGGCGGTGGTAGGGACCCGGCTGGACGATCCGGCTGTCAGGTTGGCGGACAGAGCGCCACTTTGGGACAGAACCCGGGACAGAACAGTTCGTACGGTCGCCGCCATCTTCTTAGGTAACTAGCTTGGGATGAACCATTATGTCCTCACAAAGGGTGTGGTCTTTGTAGGTCATGATTTGACCTTGAAAACTCTGCCTGCACAGTACTTGAAGCGTCATTGACTGAACAATCGCAGTTTTAACGCATTCATTTAACTCTGTATGTTTTTCACGATGTGAACCTTTGCTTGCAGCTAGATGGTAAAGGTGGCTCTTATACCCCTTAGGATAACAAATGATTTACCCCTGTGCTGTTGTCAGAGAGGTAACCTTTGACCTCCTGTTCTCTAACATGGCTGCCCTTCAGAAGATACCGGCGTTCCAGCCCGGGCTGATACCGGCGTACCGCCGCCTGTACGGGCTCACTGGGAGGAAGATACGCAAAGAACAGGTAACACTAACAGATCAGTTTAGATGCAGAAACGTAGAATTATGGTTTGTTACCCTCTAAACTATTGACCACTCGTTTGGGCAACGCCCCCCTCCCCCTTCCCATAGGGATATCCAACAATAACAGAATAATTCCAGTGGAATTAACGTTATCCGTCGTATCTAGATAGACAGTAGTGTGTTTTAGGGACCACTTAGTTTTTGCTTCTAAATTCTTCGTAAATGCATCTTACATTATAGTCTTCAGGCCACCATCAAACTAGCAGGTAAGAACAGGTAAGCGATTTGCAGAGAATCGAACGGGGTGAGACTGTTCACGCAGTGAAGGAAATCGCGCGGGTTCGATTGTCTTCACTTGAATGCGGAGCGCGCACGGCGATGGCGAGCCTACACTATCGTGCGAGACTATTCCCCTGGTGATGAAACGCGCACGAGCGCGATTCTCATCGTTTGAAGGCGGAGCGCGCACGGCGATCGTGAGCCAATACTATACTACCGGCCTACTAGACACATCTGTATTGCCCATTTGTATTGAATTATCTGTATTGCTCATTTGTCAGCACATCTTATACTTCCCGGCATATGCGACATTCCGAAGTTACGCACCAGTAACTTACCCAGCGGAGGGAGGGGCAAATAAATTGTACATGTACTAGGATTGAGCAAGACACAAACAACGCACTCACGATACGGAGATGCACTTACAAACCTTTATTTAGACATTTGTATCATAATCAAGAGTGAAAAAGGACATGAAGTTAAATCAATAGTATTGTTTTCTTTTTCTACAGGTACAAATGGAACGTCGACAGTGTCGATCTAACTCTGAGTCTGAGCAGCGCTAAAGTGAAATGAAGATGAAATGTACATGAACTCACAGGCTGGCGCTGGCCGGACGAACGACGTGCAGCTAATACTAGTATTCAGATATATGTATGTACAAGTATTACACGATGGAATAAAGATATCGTACAGAATCTAAATTCTACGTGAAAACATTAACTGCGTAACTCAGACACATGAAAACATGGCACTGCGGGTCAAGTTTTGCGGCATATTTAAATGTAAAAAATATAAACCTTCAGTAACTGTTCAGAATCTTACAGATACATTTACACTGGCATTTGATTTGTCACAATTTCTTATCATAGCAGGCCGAGATATCGTACATAAGCATCTAAATTCTTCATGGAAAAATTAACTACGCTACTTGGACAAAGAAAAACATGGCGTCCTGATATGATGACACTATTAAACCGTCATGCACTGCGGGTCAAGTTTTGGCGGCACATTTAAATGTAAAAAGTAATAGATCATAATACAGATACATTTACACTGTCATTTGATTTGTCACAATTTCTTATCATAGCAGGCCGAGATATCGTACATAGGCATCTAAATTCTACATGGAAACATTAACTACGCTACTTGGACAAAGAAAAACATGGTGTCTTGGCAAGATGACGCTACCCCGTCATGCACTGCGGGTCAACTTTTGGCGGCATATTCAAATGAAAAAAAAATAAATTACGATGCACCTAAATGTCCTGTGGATCAAGTTTTGGCGGTATATTCAAATGTCAAAAATAAATTACGATGCACCTAAATGTCCTGTGGATCAAGTTTTGGCGGTATATTCAAATGTAAAAAATAAATTACGGTGCACCTGATGGGCCCGAAGGCGTCCTGACCTTCCTTGGCCTCTTGTGTCTTCTGCTGGGCTGTCTCGGCGAGATCGCCCTTCTTTCATATGTCTTTTATCCACTAGATTGTAATCGCTAAATCCTCGACTTGTTTAATTCCACTCAATTGATATTTCATTCTTTGGCTTTATTGACGATTTTCCATCCTATTTCTTTCGTAATTAACCATTGCTAATTCTTGTCTTTACTTTTCTTTACAGCGTTTTCTTTCAGGTAGAAAACACGGAGATGCCGGGCAACATACTGCAAAGGACGCCAGGATAGCGTGGGCAGACGCCATTTTGTTAACCAACAATTTCGTAGTGATTTTGTAAATTTGTTCGTACTAATCTGTAAATACTTCGGTAAATACTTCGGCATGTAGTGTAAAGTTTGAATACATACGATACTTGCTGGTCTACGTTTTGTACGCTCGTTTGATATTTATAAAATAGCAAACGCTTGATTTGTTTTCATGAATGATATACTGTAGTTTAGCGTCACATCACGGCCCATGTTCTACTAGTAAATTTTGTCAGAAGTTTGTAAACGTTGTGTGAGTTGTAAGGGTGAGTAGTTTTGTAGATTGTAGCGTAAACTCAATACACGGGATAGGTACTAAGGTAGGATGTATTTGTATATATTTCATGTAAGGTTATGAATTTGCTGTGGTATGTAAGTCTGTTTTGTAGAAGGTTTTAGTAGAAAATAACGATGTTGGTGTTGCGTGAGATATTTGTCTCTGTTTTGTTGCTGACTTACGTGATTAGTAACGTTACTACATTCCCGCAAAGGGTTAAATGCCAACCCAGAAATAGAGTGAGTCTTACTACTATACGTTATCGACAAGTATCGCTGTCAAAAGTGTGTCAGCGCCCGTACCCGACGTCTTTCAAAATGGCGGGGGTTCGCGCCTTGAATTGAAGATATTCGAACGTTTAATTTGTCTAGTAGGCCGGTAATATTGGCTGACGATCGCCGTGCGCGCTCCGCCTTCAAGCGATGAGAATCGCTCGTGCGCGTTTCATCACCAAGGGAATAGTCTCGCACGATAGTGTAGGCTCGCCATCGCTGTGCGCGCTCCGCATTCAATTGAAGAGAATCGAACCCGCGCGATTTCCTTCACTGCGTGAACAGTCTCACCCCGTTCGATTCTCTGCAAATCGCTTACCGGAACCTAGCTCAAACTAGCCCAAAACTACAACTTGTATTAATTATTATATGGCTGTGGGAAATCGGGGGCAGAAACGATCATAATGGCAAAGAAAACAATATCAATTAGTTTGTCTTTCTTTTTGTGTTTAATGTAGTGAGAACTGTGGGAAACAAAATAGTGTTTATATTGAGTAGGCCGGCAGGGAATAGTCAAAGTTGTTTTAATACAGGAGTAAAAGCAATATGTCTTCTTCTTTTTCTTTCTTGCTAGCTTACTTGGGTAGCAATGAGGGAGAAGGGCATAAGGTTTATGGCAGGGTAATGAGGCCTGGGACTTCTAACGGTGTACTTCAGGGGAGTATATGGGGTGGCTAAAAGTGTGTCAACAGTGAGCAACAACTGGCTGGGATTAGAACTCTAAACCCCTTGATCTAGAGGCATGTCTGTCTATGAAAGGTCACAAACTTATGACGTGTAGCATGGCCGTACTGCTCTTGTTTTTATTTTTTATTTTTTATCTTCATCAGTTGAACGTTTTGTCTTATTTGATCATTTCAGATCCTTGCTGCAGTACCAGCCACATCAGTCCAGGGGCGCTTCAAGAGCAGGTATGTCAGAAACCAAACTGAAACAAAATCACAATGTCATGATGGTTTGACAGGATTACAATTAACCAAGGGGTATCACTTTGCTATATAGTTATGCCTTTTGGACAGATTATAAATTAAATTCTATAAAAGGCATGCCAAGACCACAAAAATCTGCCCAGGGAAGTATTTACTTGTCTTCACAAATTGCTTCTAATCTAAGTTGTGCTGTTGGGTGTATTTATAGAATCTACTTCAGAAAATGCAAAGCCCTTTCTGTCAAAAAATATGACTGGAATGATCGATTGCAGAAGTGTCTCCAAGGGAACATCATGCTTAGAAAGTTTGTAAGTCTTTGAAGATTTTCCCCACGTATCAAAATTTGCTGCAGAACATGCCTTTACAAGGTGCTTTGAAATTATGTTGCTGGGTAAATAACCTGTACAAATTTAGGACTTATTACAAATCTCAGCCCAAACATCTGACTTTACAAACCCTTGTCTTGTAGCAGTCGATCGCGGGAGTATCTGCAGGAGAGCATCGTGCCAAGCTACCATTTCCAGCCCAGCATGCCGCGCCTGCCGGTACCCAAACTGTCGGACACGTGTGGCCGGTACCTGGCCTCACAGAACCCCATGTTGGACAGTCAACAGTACACTGAGACAGAGAGGATCACTAAGGAGTTTGAGGCTAAGGAAGGGGCAGGTATTTGTTTGTTTGTTTGTTTATGCCTCTATTTAGACGCAAAAAGTGCTCTATTCTGACATTAGGGAGTTTCATGGGCCTGTAAGGTGGTTTGTTATCTTTATTTATTCTGGACAGTCAACAGCTGTACACAGAGACAGAGAGAATCACCAGAGAGTTAGAGGCAAAGAAAGGAGCAGGTAAGGGTGGATGTAAGGTGCTGTGGCATCTTCATTTATTCTTATAAGACTCCTAAAGAAGGTTAGACATCCAGGTAAACTATCAGACACGTGCGGCCGGTACCTGGCCTCGCAGAGACCCATGCTGGACAGTCAGCAGTACACTGAGACAGAGAGGATCACCAAAGAGTTTGAGGCTAAGGAAGGAGCAGGTAAAGGGTGTAAGACAGGCTATGGGCTAGGACTTTGTTTTAGAGGGTCCAAATTTCTTGGTGAGTCACGGTAAGTGATATAGGCACCACTATTGTAGGGGGTCTCAAAGCATCCACCTTCCATCTAGTTTTGGAGAATTTCAAGTTAAAATGGTGCATTCTAAGGTATCCTGAGGGGCAAAATTACTGTCAGAGAGGTCACAGTAGAAGACTGTGATCACAGATGACCTATTAAAATCCCTGGTCAATCAGAATTTCATGTTTGTCAGAGGATCTGCTTCCCAGTGTAACTTACTGTAAGGGTGTCTAGTGCATCCAATTTCTTGTTATTTTAAGAAAAGCGCATCCAGATGAAGCCATGACGCATGCCTTGCTACAAGCCTCCATGTCTATTAGTTGGTTTGGCATCTTTATTTATTCTTATATAAGAATCAAGTTCATAGATTTAGTGGGTCATTCTCTCTATGTTGTGTTTTTGTACTTGCTTGTCTAAACTGACCCCTTGAAATCATGGACATTTTGACTGGATTTTTTCCTTTTCTTGAAATATGTATGTTTTGACTTGTCGCTAATTTTTTCCCTGGATTTTCTGAGCAAGGGTTTAGTCCTTGGTCTTTTTGGCTGGAGTTAACTAAGGTTATTGTTTGTCGCGTAAAATGTATGTTATTGTGGGAGAGTTACGAGACTGACAACCCTTTTTGTCCACAGAACTGCATAAGGAGCTTGTTGCCATGAACGACCAGAACAAGCACACAAGCTACATCTCAGGTGGGTACATGGAACTCCGTGTTCTAGGTTCTAGAAATGTTTGATTGATTGATTGATTTTATTTTGCATATTGATTTTATACAGCAAATTAAAGAAAACAACAGAACGTGCAAGGGGAGAGAAAAAGCCATGTGGCTTATACAACCTCTACCCCCTTCAAAATTTACAAATCATAATGCTATTAAATGAATATGAAGACCATACATCAAACCATAATAAATCAAGTGAAACCCAGTGATCATCATGACGTAGCAAATGATCTAACTAAAAAAAACTGAAACAGACAAAACTAAACATGATCTACAGATCATAAAGAAATAAGTCAAAATCATAGAATTAACCTGCTAGCAAATACCGAATGAAAGCAAATACAGAAAATTAAAGCAAGGGATGCAACAAACAGGCACCAAGTACATGGTATACTTAATAATAACTAATAATGTTAGTGCATAGAAAAAATTGGGTGTGCCATATGAAATATAACAGCATGCCAACAAATCCTAATTACAAACCTTACTGCCTGTCTTCAGAGCTTGCACACAAAATTCTATAGCTTGACATAGGACTTCAAACTTTAAGAAAGAATACAAAAAAAGTTTATGTCATTTTCTTGGTACTTTAATAACAAGGATATTGTTCCCTTTTATCTGTGTATACCTTTGTTTTGGAAAAAAGTTTAGCATTGTACAGTTTTTGTACCATGAAAAGTTGTAAGATTGGTTTTGTAACACATTGTCCTTCCCCCCCCGTCCAGGCCCATGGTTTGACATGTACCTACAGAGCCGGCTCTCTGTAGTGCTGAACTTTAACCCCTTCATGTCGTTTGTGGATGACCCCAGAGCTGGATACACTGACCAGGTAATCATACTTATCTTGTCATAAATATAGAATACATGTACAACACGGTGTATTCAGTACAGGGCTCTAGTCAGCGTCCGTTTTTCTGTCAATTGACGGAAATGTGCTGCGTCTGACGGAAAAATTTTAAAACCAATCAGTCAACCTTGACGGACAAAAATCCTTGGTGGAAGCTACAGGCGGCCGTAAAAGCCACACACTGTTTGTTTTGCTATTGTTATGATTGTTGACAATGTGTGTCGGCGCCCTTTCGCATACGATAATCTCATTAAAACCCGTTTTTCAAGGTCTCAGTTCAGTCCTTCTAATTAATTTTCGCGGTTTTCGCGACAATTGTAATTGGCTGACGGAAAAAAATTTCGAGCTGGCTAAAGCCCTGATTCAGTATCACCCAAGGTACCAGCCTGACGGCTGGTAGGATCTGACCCTTGGAAAGCCTGATTTAATTGCCAAACTACTCATAAACAGGATAAAACTCAATGTTACAACCTGTGTCAACAACTTTAAAAGAACATCAATTCAAACAAAAGAACACTGTTTGGTATTGTTACCATTGAGCTAAGTTGAAATCCTGGCTAAAACCATAAGGTGTCCTTTACAGTTTTTGTGGTGCCTGTTTTTCCTGACAGCTGGTGAGGGCCACCAACTTTGTGGTGTCCTCTGCAAGATTTATGAAGTCCCTGAGAGCCGAGCTGCTCAAGCCTGAGATTTTCCACCTTGGTGAGAGGAGCAAGTCCAAGTGGTTTGAGAAGATCATTCGGTAAGACGAGCTTCTTCATGCAATTATTCTATTTCCATGTGTTCCTAGTTTTCAGTCATGGTGCTTTGCTTCTGTAATCCTTTATTCAGTCATTCTTCCATTCTTATTTCCACAGGTACATTCCCATTTCTCTGTCTTAGTGTTTTGCTTTTTCCTTTGTTCACTCACTCACTCACTCACTCACTCACTCACTCACTCACTCACTCACTCACTCACTCACTCACTCACTCACTCACTCACTCACTCACTCACTCACTCACACACTCACTCTTTTCTTCTCTCTATCCACAGGTACGTTCCCAGTTCCCTGTCCTGGTACGGAGCTTACATGGCTAACGGATACCCCCTGGACATGAGTCAGTATAAGAATCTCTTCAACTCCACACGAATCCCTCGTACAGGGAGAGACGAAATCGTGGTGGACGATATGGCTAACCACTTACTGGTCGTGAGGAACGGGCACATGTACGTCTTTGATGTGATGGACGCTGATGGTGAGTCTTCTTTTCTTGTTCACATTCAATTTATTTTAAGTGACTGTGTAGTGTAGTGCGTAGTAATACTAATAGACCCATCCAATAGCACAAACCACCTCAGTCTAAACATAAAGATGTCAACATTTGACGGACATGAAGCCAGTCTGTCATTAGTCAAATGGCATATGCCTGTGCCATCATTGGTTGAACTACTAATTGTAGTAATTGACAGTCAGGATCAGTCTATACTTGAATAAAATCTTTGCAATAGCCTAGTGTGTAACTTTGCATTCCGGAGTTTTGCAGGCTCAAACTGTGCTGTGGTCAGGCCATGTAAAAGACTAGTCTAGTCAGTATTGGTGTTCTCAACTTTAAAACAATCCTGTTCCAGTTTTCCGAAAATGATTTCATCAGGTTGGTAGAACATAGGATATTTGAGTTTCCTTTGCACAAGCACTTAAGTCTCACCTGGTAGTGGAGAGAAGCAGAACTCCAGTCAGAAGCTCTGTGGAAGATGTCTGACAAGGCATCTAAATGTAAACATTATTGTGTAAAAGAAAACTTCAATATCCAATCCTGTTGCAGGTAACATCAAGCCAGCGGCCGAGCTGCATGCCTACCTGAGCCACATCCTGTCTGACAACTCCCCACCCCCCTCTCACCCCCTGGGCTACCTCACCGCAGAGAACAGAGACACATGGGCAGGACTGAGGCAGAAACTAGAGGACTGTGGGAACGGTGAAGCACTGAAGGCAGTGGACAGCGCAATGTTCTGTCTGTGTTTGGACGACTCGACAGCAGAGGATCCAGACAGCCTTACCAGACTGATGCTGCATGGAGATGGGGCCAACAGGTTTGTTTGTTTGTTTGTTTGTTTGTTTGTGTCTTGATGGCTTGACAGTGGACAATGTGGACAGTCGGACCAGACTCCTGCTGCATGGGGACGGGGCCAACAGGTTTGTTTGTTTGTTTGTTTGTTTGTTTGTTTGTTTGTGTCGTGATAAATAAACAGCCGAGGATGTTGACAGCCTTACCAGACTGAGACGGGGCCAACAGGTTTGTTTGTTTGTTTGTTTGTTTGTTTGTTTGTTTGTGTCTTGATGGCTTGACAGTGGACGATGTGGACAGTCGGACCAGACTCCTGCTGCACGGAGATGGGGCCAACAGGTTTGTTTGTTGGTTTTGTAAATAGCTTAGAACGTTTTTGCCTTGCCGCCAGGCAAGGCTTTACGCCAGGTTTCTTCCATGGTTGGACGGACCTGTTAACCTTGCTCTTCCAAAGACCCTTCCAAATCGCCTTTCTCATGGACAAGTTTGACGGCTCAGGCAGACAATGGTACATCCCCGTTGAATTTTAAACCGTCCATTTTACGTATTTGTTTCTGTTTGCGGTCGGTTCTAAAAGCATTTAATATTTTGTTACATTGAATAAATGAAGCGTTTGTATGGTAAAATTCCAAATTCATTTGGAGTGACATAAAATCAAGTGCATTATCTCGCAACAAGAATTGCATTAGCTATTCATAAAGATGAAATAATTTCCAAATCAGGCTAATAAATTGTATGTGAATATGTAAGTAGCCATGACGTCATCAAAACGTTGGAGAGGCCTTCCGAGACCGCAGCAAAACGCTAACGTGAGTTTAGGAGAGCGCCAGCTCAAAACGTCACACGAGAAGTCGCAATAGATAATATCTAGGATCACTTTGTTATATTTCAAATATCAACCCTAGTCCTGCGGCAAGCAATAACTGTTTGTTTGCAATGCATATTCTATATGCGCCGCATTTAAGAACGCATGCCTAAGAAACTCCGGTGTGAGTCGAATCATACATCATGTACTCCCAGTACATTGAGAGTACACACCGTTTCGACGTACTCTCCTAGAAACTCCTCCAGCAACTCTCAAGCACAAGGAACCAAGAGTTAAATACCAAGAGAGACTATTGACTCAAATGCAAACCATGTGTTACTCAGCACCAAGAGGCCACGTCTAGCGAAATAATAAAGGGTTAATGCCCCGCCCCGAGGTGTATATGGTGAGATAA